>NC_065531.1:24509456-24812486 GCF_020184175.1 Aphis gossypii
TACATGAATGAATAAAATAATTTCAGTACAGTATCGCTTCTTTAGTTATAGGTTTTATGTTTCGGTTTAATTTACCTTCTTTTATTATATTATTATAATGATAATTGTGAATTTGTAGTAATGCCAGAAATAATAGCTAGGTATATTAAATAAAAATCCTTATGAACCTTCGTTATATATATTTCCTGAAAATAATTATTAAATAAAGGGATTTTACCTATGATACCAAATTAATGTATCTTTATAGATATTATTATCATGTTAGGTTAATGAATATCATTCAACATTTTGTAGATTGGAAATTAAAGTTTCTTTTGAGATTATTTATTTTTTATGGTTCTCTAAATGTATAATATTATTTTTGTAAAAATTAAGTATGCCATTTCTTTTCATAACTGCATAAAAGGTGACTTTAAGTCATTTAATATACTTAAGAATTAAAATAATTTTAATAAAATTCATATGAAGGATATTTTAACGATAAAAAAATATATTTTATTACTATGCAAATAATTTTTTACAATATTGTAAAGAGTGTTTATTATTGTGACATAATTTAATTATTATTTTTTGAATTTCTGTTTTTTCTGTCTAAAGTAATAATTATTGAAGAGTTTCTAATTTTGTAATCGTAATCATTTTACTAATAATTAATACATTAATTTAAAATAATAATACTAAAGATCATTTTATCATTATTTTCAACATGCGTTTTTGGATATGTTGTCGTAATAAATAAAACAAAATGTATTTTTTGTTACACATTGACCTTTATACTATTATATAGTTTAGTATAAACAATTAATATTATATTTCCAATTTATTTATTTTTATTTTTTAGTACTTTTAATTAAACATAATATTATTTATAATTCTTTCATATTACATTTCAGTTAAAGTAGTAGTTTTGTATTTTTGCATATCAGAGAGGTACCTATCACAAGTTTCTACTAAGTAGATAATAAAATAATGTCATAAAATACACGTTTAACTATTTATTCCTATTAAACCGTAGTAGGTAGTGTTTCTTATTATAATATTATCGATTTATAAAAATAATCCAAGTATAATTTTATTTAGTTTCGTTTCCTTGACTAGGGTTCTTACTTCTTACTTCTTTGTTATTTTAGAATATATATTATTATAATAACCAGTGAGCATAAGTATAATTAAGATTTCAAGGTTGAAGATTTTAATGCAGAACAAATGTGTATATACTGCTAGCTTATTATCCATTTTAATTAAAGTTAATATAATTACTCATTAGCATATAATTTAAAAATGACTATAATATATTAATGTATTATTATACATAATATAATATATTAATAGAAAAATATCTAGTAGGTATACTAGTAAAAGATTAAAAATTTGAAAAAACAACAAAAATATGTAGTGTGTTATCTATACATTTTAGAATTAAATACATTAATTTAAAATAAATATAGATTATTAAATTTATAAAATATAGGTTAGTAATTTTAAAAATATCGCGTTGTTAAATATTTAATGGAATAGATAATATATTTAAAATTCATAATTTATTATTGATTTTATTCTAGTTAGATTTATTATAATAGTCATGCAATTTTTTATGCTATATTTTATCAAATAATTTTACATCTAATTTACCAACTAAAATGTAAGTCAAAGAGTCTTAGTATAAATTGTTGTACATATTGATATAATATTATCACTTTTATATTGGCGTAGTTATTAGAGCAATAATTTATCGACCAAATCTGTTTTCTTTATTTTATTTTTTGTAATTTCTCAAAATAGATGTTTTCATCACATTTCTTACCTACTCGTTGATGTAAAGAACGCCTGGAAAAATGTACAATATTTTTAAAAGCTTATATATATATTTCAGTGTACTAAAAATATGTAGGAGTGTGTTAGGGGTATCTAGTAACGGATTCAAGGGGACCGAGTTGTTGGTCTCTCTTCTTGGCAGGTTTGTAAGGTCTAACATCAAATTCTAAACATTGTGTTTACAAAATAGTATGAAAATATTATATTTTTATTTTGGGGGTCTTTCCAAAAATATTATTCTAGATCCGTAACTAGAATTATTTGTTTAAAGCGTTAATGCTAATTGCAATGAATAATAATAAAAAACAAAACCCAAAAAAAATTTATTGTCAGCAAGATATTGATGATATTTTGTTTGTTATTTGATGATTTTCAAACACAGAAACCCGAGATAGTTGCGCATTAGTTGTACTATTACAATAATATGTTATAGTGTTCGCGTGATGGCGGCGATGGCCAATTTATTTACAGGCATTGGAGACTTGGAAACGTGACGGACGCGCGATGTACGCGAGCAGCATATCATATAATGTACCTAGCTCACTGTCGTCGCGCAACCGCCAATACTCTGTTCTCCGTGCCGAAGGCACTTCAAAATTCCTTGTTTAAATCACAGTGTATGATTTTATTTTTATGGTAGGTATGTAGCGAATGGTTATAAAATTTGGTGATTGGCGCTGATCTTTGATGTATAACAGTGTATATTATGTGGAACTACCTAGCCGACTATAATAATATTATGACGATTTTTTTCGAAACGAATTTTTTGTTTTATATTTTATTTAAAGATTTTTATTAAATTGATAGATTTTAGACAACAATATTTTTATCCGAGTTTGAGTAATGATTTTGTATTTCTGAAAATATTTCGTATTTTATTTTTTATTAGTCTTTTGTATGTTCGTATTTACCAATATTGCACACTCTCTGAACAATATTATTGATCATTATTGACTTAATATATTATTAACTACAATATTATATTACTAATAAAAACAATGTCAACTTTTTTGGTATATAGTTTTATTCATAGTTCTATAGTTAAATGTTATAGCAGATATTTATAATTAAACAATTTTCAAAATGTATAACTTTAAGTTTGATCCAAGTACTGTACATGGTATTATTCTATTTATAACCAGATTTAATATAATAGTTTATTGTAAATAATGGAATTTAATATAATACAGGGCATACTATTATTGTGTTATTCATATCATAGTTCATAACTGTTAAGTTCACTAGAATTCTTATATTTATCCAGCAGGTTGGGCAGATTGGTAGGTATATACGCGGAATTCATCCGTTTTAGTTATTTTCACAGCTAAAATTGAATACTTTTTAATAAACTCTATTTACTGATTTGTACAAAAATATTTTCTCATATACAACACCAACATAATATATTTTATTAAATTAAAATTAAATTTTTAAAAATATTGATAGTAGTTCGTAGTTATTATATTTGAATAAAAACGTCGAGTGAAACAATGAATAAAAATAAAACAACAAAAGTTTTATTCCATATAACATATACCATAATAATAGTAATAATAGTTTATAATCAACGAGTAATAGTGTACTAAAACCGATATAGAGAATTGTTTTAGTTATTATCGATAATAATCAAAATTGTATGTATTGAGCTATATACGTTACAACACAAGAATGAATTCGAAACTCAAAATAACAATTTGGGTTCCTATTAGAAATAAAACTTTATACATTCATTTTTGTACACACCTACTTAGATTATACTATATTTTTTGAAAAATGTTGTGTACTTTTTTACATTTCCTAGATATAAACTTGTAAACGATTTTTAGATTTTATTGAAGATAATTAATTTTAATTTTAGTGTTTTTAAACGTTTTGAAAATATAAACTACATTTTAATGTGCCTCTTTTGCCTTTTTTTTTTACCTACTATGCTGAAATAACCGACAATGTTGTAAAAATTGAAAATTTATTTTTTATGATTAATGATCAGTTATTTTATGTCCGAGTAAATTGTTAATAATATATACACTTGAAAAAAAATACTTCATATGCACAAAGGATATTGACAATATAGAAACTCTTTGACAATAAACACGGTTAAATGGTTAATGGTAGATAAAGTATTATGTGGAGGGAAAGGGGAAATGGAGTACCTAACAAACAATAAATATGTCTGGGGCATTGACGACTTTCCGGTTGACCAGATGACTCAAAAAGATAAATTTATGATACTTTTACCATGTTAATATGTTTTTGAATACCATCACCTGGTTGTACTGTTTTGATTAGAAATTAAAAATATTATTTTATAGAAAAAGTATCATAAAATAATTTATTGTATTATGAGAAAATTCTAGGAAAAATAATAATTGCTATTCGTATAAATGTATAATGTTTATTAAAATAATTTTAAGTCTTATGTTAAGTTTTTATAAACTTAATTTACTAATTTTAATTTTAAATTATATGAATACATAATATTTTTATATAACATTAAGATTTATTTTTTTGAAAATAAGCCATACTAAATAATATAGTGCACTACTCATAACGCATGGGGGGATGATGAAGTTGAGGGCCAATGATTATGAAAAAGGATTTTGATGAATATTATCGTTAAAATAAAATATGCATGGTAATATATCGAAATTGTTAAATTATATTTTAAATTTGATCGTTTATGTAATAATATTTTTATTAATGTAAAATCAATATCGTTAAATCCTTTGCCTTTAATTAAATTTCATAGTTACAATAAACATTTTCTCCATTGTGAACTTCTATCACATCATTTGTCTTTAAAGTATAAAATGTTTAAGGCCAATGTTTGTATTTTTCTATATTGCAGCAAAAGAAAAAAAAATCAATTTTTTTTATTAATTTTTCTGTCCATTTACTATAACTATTGTCTGGTTTCTACATTATTATCAATATTATATAAAATTATAGTAATATATTTCATAAATAATATTTTTTTTCAAGTTTTATTCTTAAATTTTAATTATTTTTTCATAATATTTATTATTATTATGAAATGAAGTACTAAAAACAATTAAAGTTTACAATGTTTAGATAAGTAATGTTAGGTACCTACTCCTTGTAAGATCATATACTATATAGATTTTATGTAACTTCAATAAAAACACATTTATGTGTATTCTGAGAATTAGTTTTGTCTAGTCGTAAAATCCGATAAGGAATTTAGAGATTATTTCAAAATATAGGAGTTTAACTAAATAATATAATATTATTCATCCGATTTTCAACATTAGGTGTTGAAATAAAATATCAGTGAAAAACTCCGGAGTCCGTTTACAGCATATAATCATACGCCATAACTCACACAAGTCATAACAGTCGTGAAAATTGTGTTTTTCTTTAAGCATCGAATTGTTATTGTAAGTCATAAAATCTGACAATAGAAAATCGTAAATCCACAGAAACTCATACATGCCACCTAACTGAAATATAATCATATGTATCTATATAGACACTATTATCGATTCAATAACTACAATGCTATTGTTGGTAGACGATAATTAGAGAAAGGATCGTAGAATCGGCTATAATATATTACATTATATTTTTTCAAAGTGTGCACAATAGTTCAGTGTTGCTTTGGACTAGATGCCAGTGTTAATAATATTTTTTATTATTTTCATCAAAATATGTTGTTTAATATATTACATTAGGTATATAGGTATACAAAATTTATTTATAGAACAAAACATATATTTGTATGTACCTATGAAATATAAATCAAATAATTTGACATCTGTAGAATTTCATGTTTTAAGAAATAAAAACATTTATTAACAATGAATTTTTATATTACTTATCTAAAATTGAAGTATATAAAAAATATTAACATATTATTATTCTAGTTATGATGTTAAGCACGTTGTTATATATATATTTTTTGTTATTTGTTATTATTCCATGTAAAAAAATTATTCATTTATTTAAGATGAAAACACATTTTACTCGAAAATCGTTAGTATCTTTACGCTAGGTACTAATTGTATACCAGTTTATATCTATAGTTTGATGCTACTTGATGTTTATTTTTTATTGAATTTATCAAATGTTTTACTTATTGTTTTATAAAGGGGTCTTTACGTATAGTAAATTTTGATTTGAATCTGTTAAGTAATATAATAAGAAAGTATCCAACTTGGAAGTATTATTATTATTGCAGCAGAAGAACAAGTCGTATACCTACTACTAGTTTAGACATTGCTTTTCTTCAGGAATTGGATGGCTACGTAAAGATTATATAAATCTAAAAAACCTTTATAGACTATAGCGTTAGAATTATGAAGTAACCTATATGCCATTGAAATGAGTATTAGGTATCTAGATAAATTGTATATAAATATAATTTAACACATACACAATAATTGGGTAGTAGATGTCATTACTGAACAAATAATTACAACATAATTAATTGATTAATATGTGTTTTGATTTTATTTAAATTTTATAAATAAAAAATCGAGTTAGAAAGCTAAAGCCATCAGAGAAATGTTTTTTTACGCTTTTTTTTTAATTGTAATCATCTTGTTACTAACCTATACTCAGTGCATATAACAGGTGTCTGTTGAGAGACTGACGGCACCTGCAGCTGTCTATCTGATGGCATACACCAGTCTTCTCTCTTTCTTTATGCACGGTACGTCATCTGCATCAAAATAATTATTATCAACACCAAAAGAGGAGACTTGGGGTATTTATTTCTGCCAAAATTCTATTTTTTTTTCGAAACTGTTTTTTTTTCTTTTAACGATGTCTGTATGCATTTTTCGGTATTACTAGTACATTTGTTGTTAGTATTATGTAGTAACCCTAATAATATTTAAAAAAAAACCTAGGGTTAGGTACGAGTGTATTACGTATGTACATTTGTGTGTGTGTTGTGTGTATGTATTCGTGAACAATAGCCATTGGAGGTCAAGAGCTCTCTGAGAGCGAGCGTGCGCGTGATGTGATGGTTTGGAAATCGTGACGTTTCTGAGATACGTGACCGGCTCACAATGCAAACACGTCGGTTGGATATTAATCCGCCACTGTTGTCGATTATACCCTATGAGCCACGTTTTGGTCGATTGTTGTTTTTTTTATCATCATAATTGTAATGTTTTTACTAGATATGTTAATCCCTTTTAAATGTTAATAACAAATAAGGATATAGTTTAGTAATGATATTATAAGTTTTCATTTTAACATTGATTGTAGGGGCATAAAACGCACATAAAAATTAGAAAATATTTTATAAGTGTTATATTTACTCACGTCTAGTTAATTTAGTTAATATAAATAAAAATATTATATTGTACTTAGTAAGTGTTTATAATGTTACTTATTGCATGTACATTCATACTGTGGTCTATTATTGTGAACATTTTATAAGTAAAATATTGATGTTAGTTTATCAGTACATCACGTTAAAGATTGTTAAGGCTAAAGGTTTATAACAAACTGTTATCGTGGTTCATTGCATTAGAAGTGTATAACCGGATGTAAAATTATTATTTTAAAATTTAGTTTTTTTTGTATTTTTTTATTTCTCAATATTCTTAACTTTTAAAAATGTATTTTAACAAGTTTTTACTAGGTTTATTATGTAAACTACGTGTTGACCTGATGGTTATAACTTATAAGTCTAGAACTTCATGTGAAGACTTCAGTGATATTTTGATTTTAGAATAATTTGCTATATTCGTTTTAAAGAAATTAGGACTTTTCAAAAATCGTAGGCCTATTTTGTTAGATATATGTAAATTATTATCTATTGAAATAGTAAAAAAATAATCATCAGAACTTATCAGAAATAAGTTGAAAATATTAAGTGGTAATCACCAAATTTTGAAGTGATTTTACTGATGAATATGGTTATAAATAATATGATGTATAATATAAGAATCTAGTAACTGGTATGTGTATAGTTCAAATGATAAAATTATAGGAACTATATAGTATAATAACACAAGTTATTAAATAACAAATTTTGTAGTTTAAATGTTATGCTTATTTATTTTATATACCTGCTTAATAGAACTTCAATAGTCCGAGTTTTAGACCTTTTATCAGAATTTCTACACCAGTTTCTAGTATAACACATTTGTTTGAAAACTTATAGATTTTGTCCCGCGTTTATTGTAATTATCACTTTTATTATATGCAGATTTATGCATTTAGTATGTAATTTTTTTATAATGTTTCTTCTAGCATTAATGTTTGATGAAATATTATAATTATTATTATATTGAAATATAGTGCTGAGAGTATAATTGAAACATACAACAATATAATAATATTTATAATTAAATTACGTCCGGTCGATGTTAAAGGCGATCTGGATTAATCTCATTTAAATTTTAAAATATTCTCACGATTGTATTTTAGTATGCTTTAATACCACCGTGTATAAAACCTGAGTTGGAAAATATGAAAAGTTCTATAAAAATACAAAACAAAAAAAAAATTATAAGGTCATTTACTTTTATGAACTAACGCACAATGATATTACCAAACCAGCAATGCTGCTTTATATATAAATATATATAGTATAATTAGAATTTCGTTAGATCATAAAAATGTTGACTTCTATAACTAAAAATTCTATGATATACGTGTTCAGAAAACGTGCTTATTTTTTTAAAATCTTTTTATTTTTGCGTTCTAATATTACAAATTTATAAGGAAGTTCTTTGAAATGAATAAATATATATTTTTACACGAGTATTTTGTTATTAGTTATCAATTGAATTTAAATAAAATATAATAAAAAATACCTATTAAAAGAATAAATATGTTTATATACATACTTATTACAGGTTTATCTTAAATGTTGATCTTTGGTCTATATCTGGTACTTAAGTTGCTTAGTTGGTTACTCTAATTGACTATTGTTTTATTATGTTTAAATACATTACATTTTACCTTAACAATAGTTGAATAATGAAAAAATGTGGTGACATTTTTAGGAATGATATTTAGTACCAAAGGAATAACACAAGACCCTGAAAGAGTTGAGTTTGTTGTAGAATTAATAATATATCAAACTATCAAAGTATATTAAATAATTTCAGTCGTATTTAACAATAGTTAATTAGGTATATCTTCCAATATTAGTATATTAGTACTAAATGTGTTTATCCACTATAGTTGAGCCACTTAGAGGCCTACTGAGAGTATATGTTACGTGGTCACGAAATAAGAATTGGGATAATGCTTTTTATACTCGTATACTTCTATTGTGGCATCAAAGTTAACCACGCTCCTGTGTCCAATCTTATTTTTAAACGTTGTTTATTCATTTTCTCATTTCAATCTCACTCAAAAGGCCAAACATGAAAACTTGTATACTACAAAATTTCATGTTAATTTTAAACATTCTAGTTTATTAAATCAAAAATTGATGATCATAATGTATATATATAACATTTTAGTAAACTTAAACTTTATATTATTTAATCACAGAAATCAAAATAATTTCGAAACTGTGCCATGTCTTATTATATTTAATATACTTGGGAATGTAATACTATTTATTGTTTTTATTAGTAACTCTTATAATTTTAGAACAAAGAGAAAAAAACAATAAAAAAAATTTTAAATCTTAAGCTCATATTACATCAATTAATTAATATTGTAAAAATACAATTTAATAATATAACCTAACGAAACTGATAACATTATTACAACCAGAATTTATATTCTAAAAGTAAATTTGATACGAATTAGAGACCAAAATATCCTTAAAGGAGTTTATTAAAATAATAATGATTGTAAGACAGAATAGATATTTTCAATAAAATGTACTACTACAAGAGAAATATGTGGTTTCCGATTTAATTTAATTATTTTTAAATTGGTTATTACAATTTATTTTATCTGTGCGTAATATTGATCAGTTTGTGTTTGCCATCAGCTAATAATTATTGTAATAATTTAATTATAGTACTTGTAATATTGTTTATATAATATAATATAAATATTATTAAAATATCTTATGTTCAATTTCTCAAAATCATCATTAGGTATAACATGGAGCATTAATTGTTATTGTTAATTGTTATTGACGTCACTCCATCACCAGTCGTCAAAATATTTATACGTTAACTGTCAAGTACTATAGCTTGTAAATTAATGAAATGAAAATACTTAAGAGATCTGTTAAATATAAAAACAATTGAAACGATAAAATATTTTAAGTAGGTAGTAGGTACAATAAACTACCTACATACAATTTGGCTATTTTTGGGGCTATTTTAGTATCAAGATCATACAATTTACACATTATGGCCGAAAAAAAAGTATTATATTGTTAGTAAAAAAAAAGATGATTCCATTTATTAGATTGCATATTGGATTAACAGTAATGATATGATTTGATCAGAAATGGTACGTGAGCATAAGAGCATTTACGAATATTATACACCGTCTGCCTGTCTGTAGTCGATCCGTATGCGGTTCTCCCCCTTGTTCGGGTGCGTTTGTTTGCTATCTGCAGACTACTGTATAGTATAATATATATATAATATGTATACAAAATACCCCTTTCTCCATAACACCGATTATTATTAACGTATATAGCGTATAATGTGTGCGCTTTGTGCAATCGAATTAAGCTCATTTACAATAATAATAATACAGGGTGCTGTATACGCTTTGTTTATTGTTTGATTATACACGTGTTTGTATAATTATCATGATTACATACTGATATTACACTAATTTAACAAATCCATCGTGATAAAAGTAAAAAAAAAGTAATTCAACAATTTGATGATGATTTTGGATACTAAATAAAATTAACTTCGTCGTCGTGTTATAGTCTTGACCTCTCCCGCGGTTGATATTATGTATATATAAAACGGGTTGTCGACCTCTTACGGTGGTCATGTGTGTACGTTTGTATGTGTGTATATATGTTGTCGGTGTCTGCGCTTAGTGAAACAGTGAGAGATTGGGAGAGAGAGAAGCAAGAAAAAAATAACGTTTTATAAATACTCCGCCACTAGTGCTTGCCGTCGCATTAGACTAGTTTATTTAAAAAGATTGAGACAAAAACATGCCATATAAACGAATACAGTTAGTCGTCGGTGTTTGTATAGAAATCGAAAATGGACGAGTTCAAGCTCTTTATAAAGATGATCGGGTTATCGGTAATTTACATCCCCTCTTGTGGGACCCCCGGTATATCCATTGTGCGCTTTGCAGTTGCCTTCTTTGTTGTGTCTTGTTTTTACCGTATATATGCGTTATTGAACAACGGCAGACATCCCGCCGTCGCTGTCAACAATGACCGTATCAAAACTGTGACATTATCAGATTATTTAACTAATGATTACCATGTATCTAACTTACCAGCTCTAATATAATTTTATATCGAACAAATTTGTTTTTCTGAACACGAATTATAGAATTTAATACGATATCCTCTGGCGCGAATTTCACTCTAGCAAAGGTACCTCCTAATAGATGTTATGTTAAGTGAAAATATATTTGCTTGATAGCAGTTTGACTGTATAAACTAAACTTTAAGTTAATTTTGAATACGCGATCGTGTAATTCTAACTGAGATTAAAGTTTAAAATTATCAATTGTTAACAGTCATAATAAGTTTTGATTCAAAATGATAATGCTTGTTAGTATTTTTTTTTTTTTTTTTTATAAAGTTTATAGGGTTCGTAATTTATAACTCGATAATATTATTTGAAAAAAAAAAAAACAAAAGAAAAACTTATTAGTATTATGATATTGTATACTATTATACATATTTACCAGTCAATAATATTATACTGTTCGCTACAGTATTATTGAAGTTTCAATAATCGAAGTTTTATTTTTTAGTATTTTAAGTTTATTTTATTTGTTTGTTTTGAATAGGTGTTATTATTTGACAATTCGACATTGAGATGAAATGGTTTTTTTATTTTTTACTTTTAAATTCTTTTATGTTTTTAAGATAAAGTAAGCTTATAATTGTTACGGATATAAATATTAGACAATACAATTATCTAGGGTGTAATACTATAATATAAATAAAAATGTTTTTTAAAACAAATTTTATTTCTAGTTTTCATTAAATGTTATATAAACAAATATTTGTTGAAAGTACTCTGTCATAATTTTATATTTACTTATAATTTAATACATAGACTTATAAAAAGTATACTATGGCAATTTATTTTTATTTATTTCACTTTTTTTTAACTTTCTATAAATATTTTTAAATTCGAGTAGGTACATAAATATTAACTTTTTGACATTTCAGGTGCATATTCACTACCTACATCGTAACGTATAATGTCATACAAAGTAAAAAACTGTTGTTATTTTTTTCCCCTTTATAACATATTTTTCAAACTATTTTAATAAATTAGGATGAAACAATGAACTTTTTCACTTTTCGTATAATTATTGTACCATTTATTTATTTAAATGTGTAAATAGTACCTAAGTGTAAAATAAATCCTTAGTAATGATTTTTTTTTAACTAACAACTAATAGAAAAATAATTTTAATACACATGAAGATTTTCCACGTAAATACTCGTATTATCAAAAGCAATAATGATTCTTGTTTTTATATAATCGTAGAAACGACGATTTTTGTTTGAATAATTGTTTTATTTTAATATTGATTTTAAGTAACTAATATATAATTTATAACAATTCGTTATAAAATAACCAAAAATACCTTTAAATATGCTTTTTTAACATAAAATGTTTTAAAAATAGTCAATATTTTTTTTTATAGGCGTATATATTAGAAATTATGTTTTAATATTTGACATTTTTTAAACTTCTTTATCTTGATTAAAATAACAGTAATACATAGACAAAATACCAAATCTATAAACATGGTAAGAAATAAACGCAATCACAATATATTTTCAATTGATTAATTAGTTGTTTTTTGTGTGAGTCCTGATAAATAACCATCTCCAATAATCATGAAGGTAAAGATGTTATTGAATTCATATAATGTATAGTTGTAAAACGATTGACATTTGGATATTAGGTGTGGATGAAAAATACCTACAAATAATTAAAGTAAATATTATAAAAATATTATTTATTGATATAATTATATGAATTTCCTAATTTACAGTAAAATCTTGTACAATGTATTCATTAAGACTTAACAAAAAGTGTTAAAAATAAAAACCTCGGAAAATTTAAAATAAAAGTTTCAGTTTTGATGTATTTATGTAACATAAAACAAATTATTTATTGCATTGCCTTAAAAATAATATACTGCATTTAATCCTGTGTCTAATTATGATAGGTAATTATAATCCAGAATTCCAAATACTGTACAAAGTATATTATAATACATTAAAAATCGTATTAGGTGGTAAATTATGGTAAATGGTTCAAACATACCTATTTCTTTGTTTTTTTTTTTACATTAAAAAAAAAAAAAAAAAAAAAAAAAAAATGATGAGATATAACGTTTATATACATAGAACTGTGAAATTTTAACGTCTTCCGAGCAACCCTTGTCCGTTAGCTTATTGCGCCGCCGCCGTCGTCGTTGCAGCGGTATTAACGAACCATTTGATGCGCATATCGAATGTATATAGAATGAAATAATTCTTCGGGCGGCGGAGACGTAGATAGATACTATGTCAGTGCAACTAGAGCGTGTGATAAATATTTATCCCGTGGCGTATCGTCGTGTATTGGCGGCGATTTGTAATGCAAACAACAATAACGTACCGTTTCAACAGCCATGGTTTAGCATATATTATTATTATCATCATAACTATTATTACGGAATTTTAACGGCCGTCAATTTTTCTTACTAGTCCTATATTATATTCATATATTCCTTTATTTATTACGTATGCGAACAGGTCCTGTAGCGTTAATTTGCCATGCGGCAGACGACGCACGATACTATAATATTATGTACCCAACTATACAATCTAGGTAGTTATTGTAATAATAATTTAGGTATATACGGTTTGACTTTCGGTAAAAATATGTATCGAAAATAGTCAAAATTAAAAAACTAATTTCATGATACCTAGTATAGTCACACATGATTTTATTTATTAAATTTCGTTTTTATCAAAACACGTTTTAGTTTAAAAGAATAACATTTCGTTCTGTTATAACATTTATATATAATATGTATATTATGAAATCTGAAACAAATTATAATACTTATAACGTATATTATTGTTTTAAGATCAATCAGTAGACCTATAAAATAAATAATTAAATAATTAATTTGAATGTACCATATCACAAATAATAATTGATATTATGTTTCCCAATCTTTTTGATTGTTAACAAAATATAATATAGTTGTTATTATATATTATGTAATTTTATAATGTAGCAACAAATATTTGAATAGTAAATAAATTAAATATAATTTACATCCCTAATACTAATATTTATTCTTAACATGCATTCAAGCATTCTTATGCTACTTGTGCGAATGCCATAAACTTGTAAAAATAATGTACGTATAAGACATTTTCAACATACAAATTGAGTAATGTAGTTATGTTGTGTGATAAGAAGGAAAAATGAAATGTTAGAGAAATAAAACAATATTTGATATTGTATTGATTTTAAATGTTATAAAAACAAATACCTTCAAAATTGATTTACCTTATGTCTGTATACTCTATAGCATAGACTATATCTCATAGAGTATAAAATAAACACATAGTAAATACCTCTTAAAATTGACATTATATTTCATTCAAAATTGAAAATATACTTTATTTATGAATTGGGTAGTTTTATTCAAATATATAAAACTCTTTAATGTTATAAAATTGTTATACCTACTATAGTTATATAGTTATTTTAGATACGCCTTGTAATATTTAATTTAACTACCTACAATTTACAAGGTTGTTGGATTGACCTTAAGTAACTATTTGAATTATTATAAGCCAACATCCATTTATTGGAAACTGTTATGAATTATTGAAATATTTAATTACCTTGTAATCCTTACTTTCTACAAAGGGATTATGCATTCTAATGTTTTCATTTAATAATTAACTTATTCAATTACGGGTCTTATAATTTTTAAATATACTTCGTAATCATATTTTCAAATTCTTGAATTTTTTTAAACATGGTGTTAAAGTAGGTAGATATATTTTAAAACTATAAAAATCTGGTATTGAATAATTGCATTATTGAAAGAGAAAAAGGAGTAAACATGGCTGGTAAATCACCTAGTAGAGTATTATTTTTTATTATAAACTTAACGCTTATAATTTTAAAGTTTTTAGTTTTATAATTAATATTATAAAATTGTAAATTTAATAAAATATAAGTTCATTTGATTATTCAGTGCGAATATTATAACACATTCAGAATGATATGACATTACATTATTAAATTATGTTATTTAAGTATTTCATATTATATGATATAATTGAATGATGTACCTATATTATGTTGAGATTTTATTTAATTTATTCGTTGTTATGACTATAATATCTGTATACATTATATAATTTGAAATGTAGTAAATAGTTTATAACTAAATTTCAATTTTAATGTAATATAATAATTATGTGGAATAAAATTATAAAATTGACGAATAACATCATAGCGTATTAAATAATCTTAACCCAAAAGTAATATTAAAAGAGTACATAAACCTGCCTAAAATTGTTTTTATTTACATTGAATTGAGTATTTACCAAAAATTAAAAAACCTTAATTTAATTAAGAAAAGGCTAATTATAATTCATAAAAGTACACGTGTATTCATTATTTGATATTAATTTTTTACAAAGTTTAATTATATTTATTTTATTCAATGCACATAATTAGTACATTTATGCTGTAACTTACTACAGAAATAAATATTATTAAAATTTAAAAAGATGAATTTTTAAATATCAACTATAAGTTAAAATAACCAAAATTCAGCAGTTTATACATTTTAGTTGGCTTATTTTGTTGATATATAGGTAGTTGATATATTATTATTTATTATGTTTATACATCATGGAATAAAAATGTTTATAAAATCAACAAAACTAATAATCCTATATTGAATATTGTTGTTTATTCAAAATGTATAATGTACTTTCGCATTTGTATTATTACATAAATTAACAGTCAAATAAAAGACAGCAATTTATACATATCACAATTCAAAAACTATACAAATGATTTATCTTTTTAACGTATGTTAATCGTATTATCTTCCACGACAAAGCTCAAAATAAAATAAATATTTGTTGAAAGGTATCTCATTTCTCTCTTTCAGTTACACGATTATAATATTTTTCAACGATATTTGTCTGATTAAATATTAAAATTATATTGTTTCCCCTTTGAAAAACCCTAGTCCCTTGTCCGTTTCTATATTTACTATTTAGTTTTTACAATTTGACGACGAAATTCATCATTTTTGGTATGTAGGAAGACGCTAAGGAATCACTGTTTCCCAAAGGCAAACGTTAGGTCGTTAATTTTTTTTAGTTTCCGAAGAATGCGTTTTTCAGTTCTTGTCCTTTGGCCTACTACTGTCTAGTCCCTTCTCACCACTATCTTATCCATTCTTATTATTTTTACTAGCTTATCCATCGTGCGTAAAAGTTTGTTGGGGTATTTCGCGTAAATCGCATTTACGACCGAATGTTTTGGACAACGTCCCGTGGGTTAAGTTGTTAAGCTCCCCGCTCCTCTAGCGTGTTCCCTTGGCAATTCTCCGGGGACAATATCCCGAATTCCATTCCAGTTGACTGACCATATGGGAAATTGTTGTGGGTAGCATAAAAATCCAGTTTAATCGAAGGCGCTTGAAAAAAATGGTTCCATTAAAATAGTCGTTGAATGAATGCATTTGATCTCAAACTAAACAATATTGTATACAACATGCAAAACGAAGAATTTTGTAGAATGATACTAACAAACATTATCTCAAATTAAAATGCTAAGGGCAAAATATGTCATACATAATGGGCGTATTTAATATCCTTAAAAGGCTCATTGAAATTCTTCTATAGGTTCAGTGAATAAAAATATTAATCACCCGAGGGGAACACAACAACATGAAAATATAACAAACGATTTTTATAATTATTTACTAAAAGTTTTGATGATTATTTTTATTCAATTGAATTATATTATAAAATAAATATTTGTACGATTGTTTATTATTAAAACTTATTTAAGAATTAGCTTAACTCTTGTTTTAAATCAAAGATAAAGTATTATAAAAGTTTTATTTTTTTTATTTATAGATCTATTTGACAAGATTTAATAAGAAAAAAACCCAAGATGGGCTGTTTTTGTACCAGCGCCCGAACACATCACTGCAAAATCGTATTCCTCGACGATCAAGAACTTGTACACGAAGTTCAGGTAAGAAAAGATATATTTAATTAACTGGCATTATCGATTTTTTAATAAGGTATTCATTATTATAATAAAGTATAATTACAAAATTATGATACTTAATCTATTGGTTAAAAAATATAAAAAATCCATATTAAAATCGTTCGTTCATCGGGTGTCCATAATACTACTGTATATAACTAAATTTTATTTAATTTTATAAAATAGTAGCTTTAATGTTTTTCAACAGTGGTAATTTTTTTTAAAATTAAGCCAATAATGTTGAAATAAGTTATACTTAGTATTTACATGACTAATGAAAATAGAAAGATATGAAAAAGTATTTTAAGGTGCGTGTTCCTTAATTTTATATTATTAGTTATTACATTGGTATTACTATTCACAATATAATAAGTAAAATAAAATTATCATTTATTTGAGTAAGTATTATTATTGTTACAGTGACTTGAACATATTAAATAGTTAAGGTAATAATTTATCAACAAAAATGAATAATTTAAATTCCTTTCATGTTTACTAAAATATCTTAAGTGTAAGTAAATATAATTTACTTTTTTATAAAACAATGTATGGTATAATGATTTTCATTAACATCACAATGCAACAACAATTGTATACTCATTGTGATATTCACAAAATGTAAAAGCTTATTTTAATACGATAAATTTCTAAAAAGTATTAAAAATAATAAGTATTAAATTATTAATGAGTTAACTACTGTGGCTTTATCAATTAATGTTTTGACATTATTATTTAAAGATATGCATTGAAAAATTAGTAGGAGTGTTAATAAGAAATAAGCACCGCCAGTGAAAGGAATTAAAAAAATACTCCAAGCTTGTATTTCCTCTGCAATAATATATTTTTAATTTAATTTCGAGATCAAAATAACATAAAAAAAAAAAAAATTTTTTTTTTTACTGATAGTATAGTTTTGTGTGTTTATTAGGCACTATTTTTTTACTTTCTCAAACGATTTTTTATAGTTTAACAATCGTTTTTTAACGAAACTAATTAATTTAATATTAGAAATATTAGTAAAATGTATTTATAAGTAAACAATTTAAAAATATTCATTTTGTAGTTTTTTTTTTTTATAAATCTATTTATTATATTAGTAAATTATTATTATAATTATTCATTTCAAAATTTCTATGTTTTTTGTACCTTCTCAAATTTTCGAATGAAAATATTCTTAAATTTGTTACATATTTTATAGCTTTTGAAGCTTACAAACTAAATAAATTTGTGTATGTCTTACTATATTACAATAGCCTTTTTTTTGGTTCGTTCTAATCATCCTGGAAAAATACATTATAATAATATATTATAGTGTTGTATGTACAAGGAAATTAAACATCAGCTGCAGGCAGCTTAATCAAACTAAACTTCACAATACTTTTCTCATTTTTTCACAATCCAATTAAGTTCGAATTTACGTTGCTCTATAATAAAATGGTAAATGATTAATTAAAATTATCAATGAAAGTTTATATTTCCCAAGAGATTTTTTTCTGTAGTTATATTATGCTATATTGCTATGCAAGTTTTCGGCGCTAAGGTTATGCTCATAAATTGTCTTGATTTTGTTGTTCTTCCTTCTTGACACTTTGAGCATCATTTGAAGTAATATATACACTAGCTGACCCCGTGCACTTCGTTGCCCGTTAAAAATGCAAATTCCATATAATATGATTCGAATTTTGATTAATTTGTTATTTACTATTCGGTTTAACGGTGTTCAAAACTTAGACATTTTCATTGACTGTTTTGATTCTCAAAAATCTTGTGAAAGCACCACTTTAATATGCGAATTTTGTAAAATGCTTTCTTATTACACACTAAATTTGTGATACGATTTTACGAATGTACCATGCAAATTGTAAGCATCGATCTATCATTGTTCAGGCTCTACGTTTATCAGTCAGTGAGTTACTCAAGTCATAATATTATAGTCATTCTGCTTACCGTTGCCGTGAGACTCTCTTATGATTATGAGAGCAGTATATTATCATGTAGGCAATCCACACGTGGTGGATTGCGGACCCCGCGAGATATGTATAAGAAGTTTATAATTTCTAACACTTAAGTTTCAAAGTTATGTCATTTTTTTTTTACTACTGTGGGTAAAATACAATAATGTGCCATCTCGTGGTTTTTGTATTGTTGCCTGTTGGTAAAACAATAAAACTTAGTATAACTTGTTATGTTAGTCTATCGCTGTGAATTTGAAATTTACTGTGACAACGAATCATCAGTTCCAGAATATTATCGGCGCTCGCCACATATTATTAATAATAAATATTGAAAAAAAAAACTATTCTATCTTTTAAGTTGGACCATATTATTAAATGGTTACCAAATTTTATCAAAATCCGTAATTCATTATATTAATTGTATATATTACCATAGCAACCACAAATAAATAAATATTATTCTCAAATCTTATAACCCCCATAGCAACCATTTATAAACAAAAATTTCTATCGTAAATCTCAATATTCCTGTTTGAGCACATATTATTAATAATAAATATTGAAAAAAAACTATTCTATATTTTAAGTTGGACCATATTATAAATGGTTACCAAGTTTTATCAAAATCCGTTCAGTAGTTTCGGAGTTTATCGCGAACATACATCGTGATACAAAATTTTTGTATATATAGATATATTTATAAAATTGACAAAATAAGTTATCTATATACCTATGATAAAGTAGTAAGTGTCTAATAAAATAAGCCTAGGTTTGTCGACGAGACTCTAAACTCTAAACTTCAAAAGTATGACAATAAATATATGTATATATTTATCTATTATAATATTTTTGTAATGTTATATCATAGTGATTCTTTCTGGTTTAATTTAATAAGGTAAGATAGAAATGAATAGGTTTAGTTATATTACATAGACGATGGGATTAATCGTGTTCTATAATATTTAAGCAGCAGCAATAAAAATTATTTCATAATCGTTAAAACAATTTCTATCAAATGAATTTTATCGGATTCTAACTACCTTTGAAATTTGTTTTTTGATTTCTTCTTTGTTGTCGTTATTTTATACATTTTTCTTAACGTATTTTATGTTAATTAAATTCATTCAATAAATTGTTTATTTTCATTAAAGCTTCAATTGAAATTATATTATGAAGTACAATGACTTTACGTTCTTCTGGACGTCTGTTCCAACTATATAGTGTTACATTTTACATTTTACTATATTATTTTGTTCTTCTTATTGTCTATTCAATCTAATAATACATAATTGTCGAGTTGTTTATACGTACCTATGTATTGAATATGGTTGAATTTATTATTGAATAATGCATATCATATTTTTATTTTAAATGGTAATCGTTGAAACAAAAATAATAGAAATGTTCTTTATTGTTTTAGAATGTAGGTACTTCTGGTACTTATATTAAAATAATAATAGATTTTACATGTTTTGAAAATAATTTTGTCCAAAATAACAAAATAATATTTTAAATACATACTATAAGATTTTGCTTCATAATAAAGTATGGGTTTTTAAAATTCAATTTAACCTAAAATATTTAATTATTATTCAAAAATAAATTTACATAATTAATATTATAATAGCAGTGGCGCATTTAGAATTTCTATGAGCGAAGAAATATAGGCATAACTAAAATTATTGTTGCCTAAATGTTCCAGAATTCTATAAATTACTGATAAAGTAATAAAATATGGAGAAAACATAACTATAATCATAAAAATACAAGTTATAAAAGAGATCACTGGGATAGATATACGTATTATAATATGATGTATCTTACTAATGTTTTTCAGTAAACACGCCACTGTACTCAGTAATACGTATCGAGTTAGGTACATAAATTAATTTTATCGATGGAGACATAATATTGGTATTTGGTATTATATAGATACGAACGATTGCATTTATTTTTAATATTTTCAATGTATCATTGAATGGTAGATTATAGAGATAAAATGTATAATACATTGTGATAATATCATCAGAAAATTATTACTAAATTACTTAATATGAATAAAAATGTGAGCTTTTTCATTTCTTAAGATGAAAATAATTATCAATAACGAATTAGAATTTTTTTGGTTTACACGCGGTCGTATAATGTACGTTAAGTGTTTGATTGAGCTATTACACTTAAATTAGTTGCCTGTTAAATTATTATAAAGTGTATAATGTATATAATTTATATAGTTTTGATTTTTCAACTTTTGAAAAAAAGAGGCATGCTAGAAGTTTAAATTAAAATAATGAACTATTAGATTTTATAACAGTGGTGGCTATGATCAAAATACATATCGAAATTCTTTCTTCTATGAGATAAAGGCGATTATGGAAAGAAAATGGTTATTCGCGAACTATGACTAGCCAGTAGTGGGTGCATTTTACGCTGAAGATATAACATATTATTAAGTTATTACGTTTTTGTAATATATTTTTAATTTTTTTCCTGTCTTTTTTTTACGTAATATTATGCTGCTGCAGTCTTTCTTTGTGCCATATTTTACTCCCATTCAGCAATAATAATAATCTTTTATTAGACATCTTCGTATCATAAAGATTTAATTTATTTTTTGTCTATGATTTATCGTTATAAATATTCATTATATTTATTACAAATTTGGCTTTAGTTTTACCCAGTTTTATATCACATCGGTCGATAACATTTTAAAATTGTTACCTATCAACAACCACATGGCCAGCAGCGGTAAACCCATGCAATTTTTTTAAATTTTTTTTTCTGTTCTATGTTTTATACATGGCCGTATAAGATGTATCGATTGCCTTTGTAGCAAATGATTATCATATTTAAAATATGGTTTAAATTTTAATTAATCATTATTGTTTCTAAATAGCTTAAAACTAATATACATTTTGAAAATTGTATTATCTATAGTAAAAAAATATATTCATTTACTGATAAGGGTTTCAACGAATAATATGTTTTAAATTAAAATATATTTAGCCAAAATCGTTCTTTATTGTTGAAATATTCATTTTTTCTATGTTGAAATCTCTATAAAAATAATATTCATAAATTATGTGTCTGAAATTTAAATTGCTTTTTAACTTAAATATTAGTGTCTTTTTTGTGTCACACATTTTTATTGATCGTAATAGTTTTTATCAACATCCGTAGTAAAAAACTAAAAAAATTCGAAAATTTTAAATGCTTTAAATAGGTTGAATTTAATGTTTCAAAAATATTTATTTTTTTGTGTATATGGAAATTGATAATTTAATAAAAGTTTAATTTTTATAGTTCTCACGATTAATATTATTTGAATTACAAAAAAATTTATAATTTAGTAAAAGCTTACGATGATTCTTAACTCTTGTATTAAATTTTTGAATGTAGTGGAGAAATTCAAATTCTTATGATTTTTTAATCATAAAATAATTTAAGTATTTTACTTTTTAGTTTTTAGTAATTTTATAAAAATAAAAATAAATATTTATCAAAGTACATATAAAATATTATTAATAATGCCTATAAAATGGTTATTTAAATAGTAATAAAATATAATATTTATAATATAAATATAAAATATTTGATAAAAAAAAACTCAAGCCTTTTGCAGTTCATTTTATAAATTACAACAAAATTATGGTTTTGTGTAAACATTTCCCGTTTTTGTTTATTTTTTTTTTGTTTTGCCAATTATTTTAAAAAGTGCTGTGAATCTTTTATTTTCAACTTAGCTGGATGTATAAGTTGCTACCAGAAATAACTCTCATAGATTAAGATCGAAGCATTTTTGAAATAATAAAATGTGTCTTTAGAAGTATAAAAAATATCATTAAAAATGTATTACATTCATTGCTTCGCTCAAAATTTAAAATTATTCAGAAAATCTAAATTGGTTAAAAATTAAAATACATCAAACTGTAATTTAATTATGTCTAAATCTATTTAAAAAAAATGTACCTATTTAATGTTTTTATATTAACATGACTATTATTTTTTTGATATAATTTATTATTTTAATAACAGTTATTATAATAATTTTTAGTTTTACCTATAATTTCATAGTTTTAATTTAAAATTGTTTATACATTCAAGACCATGATATTGATTATTTTATAGTTAACTTTAACTGTTATTATATTAAGTCAAAATAATATGCCGGCTATCAATTTATTATCAAATTTAATACGATTCTGTAAACGTATAAATATATTATAATTAATTTACTAATGACATTTTATTTCGTTACTTACAAATTATAACTTATATGCCATAGCTTATGGTTATTGCTTACCTATTAATCTTTCTGTCTGATAATACTATAGATATTACTTATATTAGTTAATAGGCTCTATATCTTATGGATATAATCTTAAAATAATAATACGGTTTGTGTTATAATAACTTATAACATTAGGTACATCTGCAGAGTTTTGTGATTAGTATATGAAAAATACCTATATATAAATATATGTGTATTTCTGTAATAATAGTGTACTATAAATAACATAGGATCTTTAATATTAATACAGTAAATATATTTGGACATTTATATTAAACTACAACATATTTGTTATGATGATTGTGTACCAAATATTATAACAGCAAAGGATAGAATAGAAGAATGTGCTGAAAATTATGATTATTTTACTTTATATTAATTTGGTGGTGTAATAATTGCTATCATGTCAGAATACAACTAATTTAAATATATCACAGCTTTAAATTCAATTGAAATAAAACAATTTTTTTCGAAAATTAATTGAAATATATTTACTATACTTCGTTATATTTATATAATATATTTAAAATTATTGGTTATGCACCAATTATTAGAGAATAATTAAAAATGTATGTGAAGTAAAAATAAATACCAATTTGGTGAAACAGATTTTTAATAATTAACATTTAACGTTGACATATTTAGTTAAAATATTATTGTATGTAAATAATAATATGAAACCAAAAGTAGTTATAAAAATAAATTTATTCAAAAACGGTATTTTTAAAAATAAACAATTTTTTTTTTTGAACCATGAAACAATGGAATTAAATAACTATAAATGAATTAAATATTAAATTAATAAATATATTTATTTGATAACCATGATCACTTTTAATAGATGCTTTGTATTTCCTTTTTTATTTAACTTTAGATTAGGTACCTAGGTTAATAGTTGAATAGAGTTAGAGAATATTATAGAATATAGTTAAATGTTATTTTAATTTCGCTTACATAATAATCAACGTTTGTAAGTGATTCTAGGTATGTCTGTAATCTTCGTTTATTTTTTATAAAACATTACTTAAGTTATATTAACATAAATCATATTAGATAGTTAAGTCGTCTTAGTGATTGTGTAAATTATTATATTAAACGCACTATAGTATTATAGGATATAGCCGTCCAGTTGGATAAACGAACGTGTTGTTTTGATATTATAGGTTAGGAGAGTCAGCCAGCTGAAACGATTTATGCCAGTTGATAACCACGGTTTTATGGTCTCTGGATGTACTATAATATATCTCAATCTTGTAGTGCTTAGGTGGATATTACATACCAATGGAATTTATTATAAAAACACGCTTATATATATATATATATTAATGGGTTATTTGAATTTGAAATATTATTATTACAAAGCTTATAATATTTAAACGGTTGCGGCGAGAAAGTTTCAACGCTCTTCTTGAATTCATTCTTGAGTCGATGTTTATCTTTAATTTTCGGAGTACTTTTTGATGTCTCATAACAAAAGAAGTAAATAAAACTACAACTACGAACTTAATGGAAAATTGAACTAATGTGATGTTAGATTGCATTTAAAAAAAAGGTTGTTTTGAATAAAGTCGAAAAAGAACTCTCGGTTTAAGTAGTGATATTTATTTTGAATGTAAAATATCAACATTTTTAATAAAAGGTCTTGTATGGTACGTTAACGTAATTTTTGTTGGATAAATTATCATAGTAGCTATCGTGAGTATAGTAAGGTCATAGTATTGTTATTATTTATACAAATCGAAAAGGTTTTTTTTTTGTTTGGAGCTTGAATATTGGGGTGCCGTGTGTAATCCGTATGTGACATGTTTATTGCAGGTGACCTATTCATACTGACCAATACTCTGCTATAGTAATTTATGCGATATTAAATTGTCTCGATTCGACAGTCAGGATTGTTGGGAAATACAATAAATGTAATGGTGAATAGACGTCAAACACGATTACTTAGCCTCGTAAATGCTTGAGGTATGAACAGATACGTTATTCAAATGTAAAACCAATGAAGTTTTCAAACGCAGACATTTTTTTTACGAACACAAGGTTTATTTTCGTTATATATTTATATATATATTATAAAAGTGTTTACATGAACAAAAAATAATTTGCTCTCAAGAAATTTAAAATAACAAAATAATTTATTTAAAATGTATTGAATGAAAAAAAAAGACTATTGAATAAAGTGCATGTAAAATAATTCGTTTATAGAGTAAAAGAATTATACATTTTGAAAACCCTGTAGTATATTTATATGTATAGCTTAACACTCTGTCAGATTTTTTTTACATCAACTACCAAGCGTATCTGCCCCGTTTCCGACGATAACGCCTTCGAAACTTATAAAACCATCTCATTGTAACCAATATAAACGGTATCATAATAAAACAGGGAAAACAGAAAGAGAAAAAAAAATCAAATAAAACTACGTAACGAAAATGTAAAATGAAAAGAGCCCTAGAATGAACGATAAACTTTTTCTTCTAGTGAATCGAAACTGGGAGTAAGGCTGTATTCTTTTCCATTTAAATAATGAGTCAACAAAGATGTTTCGAAGAGTGCACATATTAAAAAGGCTTATACCGAACTTAGCTTTTAGTAACCTTATTCTTTTTATTTATTTATTTTATTCGAAATGAAAATGTACTTATTTATTTAATTACATTTGAGTTACCTTAATAAAAATTAATCTCAAGGGAACTAATTTGCAAAATTTGTGATAGGACAAGACACAAAAAACAAGTCAATAACACGTTTTAATTGGATGAATTTTTATTAATAATTACTCGTATATTGTTTTTAAATACCTACTCCACTGCTACAGTATTGTACTCTACATTATATATTTTTTTATAGCTTCGAATGATTACATTTCAGAATAACTTTAATAAATTTAAACATTTCATGGCTATAATAGCACACTATTATATCATAATGATGTTTACCTATGAAGTATAATGCAGTTTATACAATTTTTAGTAAATAATTTCATAATAAAATGTAATTATTTTATTTGAGAGTTTTTTCATTAGAAATATGTATAAATGTATAAGTGTATTCAAGTAAATATTATAAGATAATTAACATAATTTATTAAAATTGAATAAAAGTTAAGTACTCATTGTTTTTGAACAAATTGGTAAAATGTATACTAATTATTAGATAGATATTTCAAAACTTGCGGTTTTCATTTATTGTTTAATTTTGTACTTTTTAAATGGAATACATATACCAAATGGCAAATAAACATAGTACCTAAAGTACCATAAGTAACTTTTTAATGCAATTGTACGTTTTTACCGTAAAATGGATTCAACATTCAATTGTTTGTTCAGTTTTATATCATCATTATTATTTAAGAATTATTAGGTAATTTTTATTTTTGATATACGACAAAGGCTGTACGATTATTATGCTATTATTTAGGAATGGTGGTTATAATAAGTAGTGGTTTTAATTATTTTGTATAAAATATAATGTATTACACATTGTACCGATTGTAAATCTCAAATGATAAATCTGAAAAAGAATACATAGAATCACCATGATTTCGAATCATTGAATTTTACCCTTGATACCTAACCTAACCAAACCGAATTTCTAAATGTGATATTTTGCTGTGCAAAGTTACTTAATGGATATCTCAAGTTGATTTGACGGTTGTTTGAATTTGACGTGTGATATAATATTATATTCTGTTTTCATATTAAATGCATATCAAAATTGTTATTGTGAAGGTATAAACGTATAATATAGTGTATAACACAATAACAATAATAATAATAATGTGATATGCTATGGTAGTTGGTTATTTGGTATGATTTTTAAAACCTGTAAGATTTATACTCGTAAAGCATTATTTACTTAAGGGTAAAGTATGTGATCTGAGAATGTAACGTTCACACATAATAATATTCTTCCAATACTCAATAGTTACTTATCACCATCGGTAAAACGTGTCACATTATATGCGATTGATTTGAAGTTTTCAAGGTATTAAATAAAATATTTCAGAATCACGTAGTTACATAGTTGAATGCACATTCAATTTCAAATTTTAATATCTAACTTTTTTCAATAAACGCCAAACATTTTCATAACATATCTTTATTTATAGTTGTAGTGTTTGGATTTTTTTCATATTAAAATTACTTGATTACTGATAATTAGTTGAAATATTTTACTCAAGTGCAAATAATACATCCGATGAGTATAAAACAGAAAATCAAATGCGGTAGTGTTCAATTATGATTTAAAGTCATTAAAAGTTTAAAATGTTTATTTGTATTACAAATTATCTTTGAAAATAGAATGTTCAGTTTAATTTCAAAAGTTAAAGTGTTATTCTTGAAATGAAGGTAAACATAATATAGTTTTAACAAAATTACTGTACTTCGTTCGTTGGAATTAATATTACGCCCAAAGACTAAAATACATTTATGGTAGAAACCGCATGGTTTGTGTTTTTATATTCATCATTTTTCTTCAACGATATTTTTATTGTTACTAAATTATAGTTTTTAAAAAATGATATGGTCAAAAATGATATTCTTTGATCTTATACCGTTTATTTATCTGATGTGATTTTCATATCAGATTGGGAGATATTTTTAATTTTGTGAACGAAACAAGCGCCTAGTGACTACTAAACCAATCGTATAAATATACAATGAAACAAATTTAACTTTGTTTTGAAATCTGTAAAAATGTTTTAACTGTGCTAATATTTACACATCACTTCACAGTTAATTTAATTAACTCACCACTTACATACTTACAATACTTACATCTTGTTCTAAATATTTTATGTCGGTAGCAGCTTATTAGCTCCATCATCAGTAACAGATAAATCAATAATTTATTTGACTTCTACAAACTTGTTTTAAACTAATTGAATTAGCCTACGGTATTAAAGAAAATAATATGATACAATAATACTAATAGTAACAAACAAATACATATTGATACATTTTAATATTAACCTGATACGCTATAGAGTAAATATTAAGTACCCATGTGGGAGTATATACTTTAACATTGTTGATTATTATGAAACGTAATGATTGTTTCTGATGGAATGTGTATTCTCTGAAAGTCAGTTTAATATTTTTAGTGTTCAGAGATTATTGCGTGATTTTTATAGTGACCCTACTCATATTTTTTTCTTTTTGAATGCAATTAAATTATATACCTGTGTTTATTTTTTGTTTATTTACGTTACACACACACACACATACACATAATTTATATATATATATATATATATATATATATAGATAGATAGATAGATAGAGAGAGAGAGAGAGAGAGAGAGATAGAGAGAGATAATACAGGACTAGTAATTTATAAAACATTTCTTGACTGTTTTAATTTTTATAAACTATTATTTATCTATATAGAATTCTTTGATAGTAAAACAACGAGTATTCGTAACATTAACCGAATACTAAACGCTAATAGGAACATTGGGGGCGGAGTTGTTCTACGGAATGTTACGCCGGTTTTGTTTGCTAATTTTTTTTAACGCCTCCCTAATGTGGCTTGCCTGCTAGATGAATGTGAACCCTTTGATTATTTTTGTAGAAATATATCTCTATACGTGTTACAATGGATTATAACGTATAGACGGAAAACCATATAACAATAATATTATAATGATAATAATAAAAGTGACAATATAATAATTATACAAGACAAGCTCGTGGGAAACGCTGCAAGATATTAGTTGGAAGCAAAATATCGGAGTAGGTGGTTTGTCGATTGGGTGAACTGGTTTTGGTATATTATGTAGGTACCACTCCATCGATGATAGTAATGACGATGATGATCTAAACAGCCGCGGAAACGAGTTCACGTTGCTGAAAGTATAATAATCGAGCTGCTGGAAAAATTACATTATTACACATAAATGATTACATAAAAACAAACTCTTAACAGCTTATTTTTTAATTATATGAGTGTTAAGTTAACAAAATATTTATTCTAAGTTCTTATTGCTCATAAATTTATCAGATTGAATACCATTAAATGTATGGGACAAAAACAACGTTGTAAATGTATACCGACCTACAACATTAAATTATATAAAGAAAAAAAAAAGATGATTTATTTATATTTAGGTTTTTTTGACTAAAATTGTATGTCATTTTAAATAATTTGTTTAATGGCATTTAATTATATATATATTTCTTTGGTTAAGGTAAATTATATTTTATTTTAAACATTGAACATCATATGCAAGTATCGAGTAAATCAAAAATGTTTAGACAACCCTTTCTAAAAAGTTTGCAATCCCTTCATGTTTTAATTTCTGTAATTAATTTCAGCGTTCAATGTTTACACTGCATGATGAAATGTTAAAAAAAAAAATAATTTTACTTTGTTTTGATTTGATTCATTAGTAATATAAACTTGGTTTTTAATGATCGTTACTTTTTATATTGAATACAGTATATAGTAGGTATACAATATACAATATACATATATTATATTAACAAATATACCTACCTATAGCTGTTTAGGAGTTAGATTTATTTAAAATGTTTTTTTTTAATTTCCTTGGAATAATGTACATATTAAGCCGATTTCTTACGGCAATAAAATCGTAGGGTCTTCCGTATCGGAGAATCGCTTGACATGATCGCTTGTCTATAATTTATTGTCATCCACTAGAGCGAGACGTTATATAGATGAAAAAGAATAAAGAAAAAAATGTACATTAGCAAAAAAATTATCATTATCTATATCTAATTTATTTAGATTAATGATCCATTTAAGTAAAAAAAAAAAAAACAAGTACTAAAAAATTTAAAAAGAAGGAAAAATAACGGATGTAGTAAATCAATATGTTACGGTCTTTGTATTTTGTGATAGAAGGTTAAATATTAATTTTGCTATACATTTTACAGAATATTTATGTTAAGAATCGAAAAAAATTGTTCTTTTACCTAATATTATTGTTGTTTTTATTTGATTTATGGTACAATATCACTTTTAAAATTAAAATTATATGTATATTCAAGTACATTATTAAGTTATTCGTAAAGTTATACATCAAATAATAATTTTTTAAACATTTAACATTTTTGGATAACCAACACCTAAGTGTGATAATTAAATATATGCTGTATAGTTATGTAACATTTATATCCTTTTAATTGTAAATATTTATATAATATTTGATTAAAAATATAATTCTAAACGAAATTTTGAAATACTATTATAATGCGAATAATTTTTGAATCATTTCAAGTTTAAAAATAATATTTCAATGTATTTATTATAAGTACTTTGAATTCTATAAAACTTATAATATATTTATTTATATTACATTATGTTACAAAACAAACTGGTATTAAAAAGCCGTAATTTCATTATTTAAAAAATAAAATATTCAATTTTCTTTTATTTCTTATAGTAGAATTTTATTGGTGTCTTTTAATAAATTCTATGGTTTGAATAAGTCAATTATTAATTGATAATATTTTTTGAAATTGTGTGTACCTGTTTATATATTTTGTATAATATCCAGTAAAAAATGTTTTTTTTAAGTCTAAAATTTCCCAGACTTAAAATCTCTCCTGTTAAAAAAAAAAATATTGTATAATATACACATTTAAACGGTATTCCACGTGTAATAATTACTAACAATTACTAATTGATATACCTCTCGTGTGATTACCGCGTGATCTGACTATTTGCTGTGTGTACTATAACCATTCACGTTCTTCAATGATTACTCGTTTCACCGTTCATATTGCAATTTCCGCCAATTGCTTCTGAAAATTAACCCAATAATCTCGAAATATTATGTCAGTGAGGGAGGATAAAATGAGGAAAAAACGCGAATTCCATAGACACTATTAGTGATTTATCGTCGGTCCCGAAAATGGTATTTACACCTCGGGCTTTGTGTAATAACCCGTTCGTGCGTTACTGAGTGCAAGTGAGAGAAAACACAAAGATCATCAATTTTCTGAGCCGACTTTAGTAGGGGTTCCATATACACATACAAGCGTACACACGCACACCTACACACTCACACATAAGTACTAACGATGTAAATGTCTAATAAATTACTCTCGGGCTCCCTCTAATACCCTCGGGAAGAACACCCATAAATATGTATAAAACTTATCATAGAGCAACCGGGATATCGCCAGGTAAAAATGGTATGAATGTACGGAAATTAATACAAACATTTATACATATAGGTAACCAATCTCTGGATAAGAATGAGCGACGTGTCCTGAGGGCGTAATCCTTTTAACAAAGACATGCAGAATAATATGGGAACTGTTTAAATATCATATTGTATATTAGAATCACACTTAATAATAATCAATTGTAATGCTATAGGAAATAAACCGGTGTTAAACATGTTATTCTCACAGTATAATAAAATCATTTTTAATGTATTCAAATTAGTATGCATATACTATGAGGTGAAAATAATAAGTATGTAATTATTTTAAATAATAATATAGTTAAAAATTATTAAAACGCTTTATTTATTTATCGTATTGACAAAAAAGTTTTAAAATTTTAGGAATATATAGTTATAATCTAATTGATTAAGTAGGTGTAAGATAAAAAGGGCTGCTTATTATTATAATATTAGGTTAAGTATATATTATTCATAGTATAAAACTATAAAATAAATAAGTAATATTTTGTAAAAAAAAATGACGGTTTGAAAAATTGAAGTTTGTTATTTTGTTAAAATATAATAATAGTTCATAAAAAAAATAATTAAAATATATCATATATTTTACAAATTATGAACTACTTCAATGATAATAATAAATAATAATAATTTTAAATGATCAAAATTAAATCTACCCATATGTAAGTGTTATGATTGATAATGACATCGTCAATATTAAATATATATTAATTTGTTGTAAGTTTCCTGTGGTTCTTAATCCGTTGTTAAGATGAAATTCTTTAGCTACTGTCAGATTTATTTGTATTTTCTAGTCAACATCACAAAAAACATTCATTTTACATTACGGTAGAATACATTATTATACATATCCAAAAATTCTATTTGATTTATTTAAATTTATAATAGATATATTATTGTATTATAAACTTCATATAATTTTTTTTTTCAAAACTTGTGTAAAATGTTAGTAAAAATGTTTACTTTAAGTATTAAAAGTTAATAGTTAGAAAAGTGTTATTGTGCAAAGGAAATTATATTTAATCGTATAAAATTATTAAAAACTTTTTATTATCAGCATTAATATTATTTTTCAATGTATTTTTGATGACAGTAATTGGAATTCTTTTAAAATTCAAACGTATAGCTTTTGTCAAATTATTCTTGTAAGCACTAATTATTTAAAGCACTTTTAAAAAGTTTAAAACGAACATTTTTGACGGACGAATCCCAATTATATTAGCCTTAGTAGACTTAAAAAAGGTCAGTGCCCTGTTATTTTTATTTAAAAAGGCTTTAGAACATATTTTGTAGTCTATAGGTATGTGGTGTGCTTATTTAGTTTGTGAGTTTGTTATGAGAATTACACAACATACATTATATCATATTTATAATATGTGTACAGTGTACACCTATAACGATTTGTATACAATACAAATAATACGATTATTAGAATTTGGGTACACTTAAGTACACGTAGCTTGTTAATTCTGTATCTATTTAGTTGCTGTACAGTGATTAATTCGAAAAATGAATCTTAACCCCAAAATATTTGCCTGCGTAATAAACCAAACAATTTATTCATGTAGCACTAAAAACAGATAAGAGGCTTGTGCGTTTCCGTAATGGAATTAATTATATATAAAAAAAAATCATGAGAAACAAACATCGCTGTTTAAACTCGTAGATGGTTTTAAAAATTGCGAAACATTTCCTTTTTTCAAACTGCTGAATTCCCTTCACGGTATTGTTTTCAATTGATTTCGGATACTCGTGACCTCTCAGCGGAGCGTCAAGTGTTTTTATTTTTTAAATTTTTCATTCCCCAAGCATCAGACGAATGTGGCAGCCAACTCGCACAGTTATTATTATCGTCCCTGCTACAATATAATAACAGCACCAATAATGATAAAATTAATCGTAACTCTTTATTTATTACGACCGTTTATCACGGTTTTAATAAACGCCCAGAAGGGAGAGAAAAAAACAAATAAAATCGCGGTACGCGCGTCCGTGACATAACAATACACATTGTCCAGAATATTATAATAATTCACGATGTATAAGCGTGGAAGATTTTAGGTAAAGAATATTATAATACATAATATTATATTATTATAGTAGAATATTATTACGACCCATAGACATGCTACCTGCAGATGTACCTACGTGATGTTCGTATATCGGCTGACAGAATGTTTAATAAAAATTCGTTCGGACTAAAATATGAATGACGGACGTCGGTCGAGTGTGTACGTTATTTTAATATTGTATTTTATTATATTATTAAATGCGTATCGTTCGGACGGCCGCCGCCTGTCACGGAAAACAATAATATGTGATATAATAACATATACCGTGGACTGCCGCGGCGCTGTGTCGTATAGATTCTAGACGTACCCGTAGGTATAAATATTATTACTATTATTATCATCATCATCATAAGTTATATTATTATTATTATTATATATGTCGTAATGTTTAAGCGAACAGAGTCTGATATTACGCATATTATATGTAAGTATATAGTTTCTTTTCTACACGAAAAGACCCAATTTAAATGTGAAAGAAAAAATGAGGAAAAAACCGAAAACAAAAGAGGTGTACTATAAATTTTATATTGAATACATATTAGACGTTTAACGTCTGCCGGGGAATCTCGAAAAAACGAGTACGGAGCCAAAGGCAATATCTCGGTTGCCGCCGTCGCGTACCCACCCACTTTGCAGACACCCAGTTAATTGCTATATTCATCTACACACAGACACACGCAGACACACACATATACACACCGACTATACCGAATGTGGTTGTACTACTCGTACCATAGAATATTGTAACTAACGTGGCGGCGTTCGCTAATCATATGGTTCGTGTGATATAGCATGTAGCAATATAGTATACTCATACGTTTATAGAAGAAAGTATATCGTGATAATATGATGTATACAATGTATAAGATACAGTGATGGGTAAAATAATAAATGAATATAATTTTATAAAATAAAAATTTTGGACAATCAATTTTTAGTACTGACTAATAACTATAATATCTTTTAACTATTTTTACAAATGGATGAGAAGTGTATTGTATAATTTCACTCAATTTATCTTAAATTAAACAATAATATCAAAGTATTCCATGAAATATTCAGCTTTCGGACAAAGAATTAATTAAGAATGTACCTATGTTATTAAAAACGTATATAAAAATATATAACCTAATGTTAGTCTTAACTTCACGTAAAAGAATTATTTTCTAAAAAATGAATAGTTTTTGAAATATTAAGCGTCTTACGTTAAATTTATCACCCGGTCTCTCGGTATATATACAGTATCACTCATGAGCGCAGCTATATCTAGAGGACGATGGGATACACCTATAGGGATTATATTTATGTAAACCACACAGTTTTCTGCTTCGTCATGTGCGGTTTTAATTTCCTTTTGTTTAATATACGTAAAGCAATATTATATTAAATTTCTTTACCCTTCTTCGTAGCTATAATTTCTCACTCTTCGAAATAATACGGTCTTATCTTCTACTTTTATCAAAAGAGCGTGCTCATAAAATTCGACCAAAATTATTACATATACCCACGCCCTTAAGGAATATACACGAAGCTATCAGTATTATATAATATATGTTACCGTGAATTCCACTGGAAGATTGTTTTTAGATAAACTTTTTGGTTAGGGTACATCGTGTCGGAAATAATAACAGTTATAAATGCGTATACTTACATGTGGGTAAGAACCTTAATTATTTCAATACCTTCCTAGAAGGCTAGAAATAACACAAATATTCGGGAAAATAAAAAATAATCTAATTTTCATCAGATGTAATGCCTGTTATATATCTTTTACCCTTTTTTTTGTTCTTGACACAAAATTATCTACTTTTAGCAATATAAAACGAATATAGACTAAATATTTGCCAAGGTTTTATAACATTATTAACTGCGGTTGTTTATGCTCATGGTTAATTTCTATTCATTCAATTTACAATTGAAATTTCTCAAACGTAGAAAAATATAAATTGTTTAGTGTCGTTTTGATTCCAAACGAAGGGCAGCTTGGTTGGCTCTAGTTATTTGTTAATAATGACACTTACGTATTTTGGTTTATAGATTTTATAATTTAGAGCAGTAGAAAATAAAAATAACTCTTAAATTTAAACGTATTATTTTTAACACATTATAATTTTAAAGCTTGCATGCCTAAATAATTATTTTCAAACGAGTTTTGCTCTATAGATATTACTTTTAATATTAAATATATGTATACATATATTGTATATGTATATGTGTATACACCTTTTGTTTTAAAATAAAAAAAATTAAATAACTAAAATGTATTATAGTAATAGTGGCAGTAACCAGAAGTAGTATAGTTTATAGTATAGTGCGTATAATATACAAATAATCGAATAAGATCAATTTGTTATTTTTGAATTATTATATTAAAATAAACTCATAATGATTGAACATATAATTAAAAATATTTTTTCTAGGAGTATACTAATACTAATCTATAAAATTACACAAAATTTAACATTAAAATAATCCAACTTTAAACATTACATTTTATATGTTTTGTTTAATTTCAAAATTGCACTTAGTTTTTAAACAGCTATTAGATATTATTGGACACTTACTTACATGGATATTTTTGAAGGAGTTGAAAGATTTTTTTTGAATAAAGGATATATATTTAGTTTGATCTAAATAGAAATTCGTTCGAACTTGTTAAACTGAATAAAAAACGTATGGCCTTAAAAAAAGATTCACTAAATTTAGTTTTTTGACTAAATTAGCTTGATTTAATTGCTTTGGTTTAATGTCGTTCGTTTACTCAGTTTGATGAAAAGAAACGTGATCACCAGAACTAGATAAATATTGTCTTACATTATTATCGATTTTTTAAAATAATTAATGAATGTTTAAATCGGACTTGTATAATTATACTATTATGGTTAAATCATATGGGTGTACGTTAGACACTTATTTTATAAATCTCAAAATATTTGTAAAGTCTTACAATTTTTTTGTTAAAGTCAATCATTATTAAATATAGAAAATTAAAAATGTGTATGGAATTCATGTTTGCATGTGCTGTATAGCTATAATTTTGTACAAAAAATGAACGGCGTCATTTTTGTATTTATAGTTTTAAATTAGTAGAAAAATATAATAACGCTATGACTTGTCCAAAACATAGTGATTAAATTTAAAAAAAAAAATATGAAATGAGAAAATCACAGTATAAGCAGAAACGTCATTATTTTGAATAGAATAATATAATTGTGACAGCAGTTGTGATGAACAATCTAGTTAATAATTGGTTAAGCACGTCCAGCGTCCTTGGATAATATTGTAGTGACTCGCCTCCTTAATGAGTGCCTAGGAATGGGTTAGATGGTTAATAATAATACCTGTATCTAAATGTTATATTACTATACACTATAATATAGTATTTTGTTTATAAGTATATATCAGAGCATTTGCCGGTATTTCATATTTAATCACTAATCAGACGTATATTTTTTTACGAGTAGAGTAATCAATAAACTAAAAGTATTAGTTAAGTTTATGTATTATGTCCGCATTGCAGTAAGATAAATTATTGAAAAATACAGATTCAAGATTTCCTATGTATAATTTTCATTAATTAATAATATGCGTAGTATACATATAATATTTTAATTAATACATAATATTACAGTTTAAACATATAGTATAAGTGAACGTATAAGTATTAATCATTTAATACGAATTCTTTTGATGTTCGAAATAATTATATTTATATTTTTTAACCATCATGGATGAGTTTTTTTTATTTATAAATATTTTTAGTTTCACAACACTTACCTATACTATATTTGTATGAAGTTACATTTCGTTGGAAAATTATAATAAATGTGCCAGTTTAATCAAACGTATGAACTCTATGAGAGAAGTGTTTTTCCATTTGGTTCGCATTAAGATATATTAATCTGATGGACGGTTGACTGACTCAAAGCAACTGATTGCGGAAAGCATTAACAATATTTTCCTCCTTTTGTTCACAAACGTGTTTTATACACTTGAGTTTTTTTTCTTCTTAACGTGTGTTTTCAAGTATTTTTTTTCAATCAAATAGTTCGGCTTTTGATTTGTGGTTTCGTTTCATTTTATTTTATTATTTTTTTTTGTCGCTTCGTATTTTCAAAGGTCCACTCAACAGCGGCGGCGTCGCTATTTCTGAAACGATTAAATAAACCGAAACACATATACCAATACAAATTATCGCCTTTGTAGGTGCAAACGTGGTCCGTTGACAAAATGATTATGATCGACACCGTTTCCTTTGTGAACGATTCTGTCGTACACCAAAAGCTTGATGGCTTTTTAGAAGTACTCAAACCTTTATATGGTGTAATGGTGAATAACTTCCGTTAATGACTCATAATGAATTCTCTTTAAATCGAAAACCATATATTATATATCAGTATATCATACGAGTAAAAAATATGTACTCACGTACCTATATCCATAAACTTAACTGTGAATATTCATTACATACATCAAAAGCTATCGGATAAAAATATATTATTGTAAACAATTCAAATAGCAAGAGTGATAACAAGAAAATATTATACTTAAGTATTAGGTACAGTATATGACTGTGATCCTTTTTCTACTTTATAGACTTTTCTCTAAAATATATTATTTATACCGATTACTTCAAACGAAAATATATTGGTTTTGAATAGGTACCTACTATACATTTTTTATTTACAAAATTATCGATTTGACTATATATTTGCTCTAGTCTAATACACGAATGTATATTATATATCTATATCATCTCAAAAGATATTTTAAATTATTGCACAAATACACATAAGCTGTAAAAAAATGATTTTTATACTATATTTTAGTTTTATCGTAAATCGGATTTTCTGGGTTTGTAAAACTACAATTCTACTAAGTTCAGAGTTACGATGGTATAAAAAAAAATAAAAATAGCTTGGTAGTATAAACTTCCATAATTTTCGACTTACCATCAACAACGCGCCAAAATAAAACGACACATTTCATCAATCAGTAAACACAACATTTAAAAAAAATTATTTTAATATTAACTTAAGCAAAATAACAACATGAATTGTAAAATAGCATCCTTATTATCCTTAAATATTATTTTATCTAAAATAATATTCTGTTTATTTGCTTAATCATTTGTTTAATTTATTTAGAAAAAAAAGTATTATTGGTAACAATTATTTTTTAAATCATTAAAAGTAACTTTGTTTAATCCTATAAATAATTTTACTTGCACAAAAATAATTAATGAAAAATGAAATTATATTATTTTGTCATATATTATCATAACGAATGCGCAATACGAGAATAAACTTATTTACATAATCAAACACCATATTATTATATTATAGTAAAAATATAATCATAATCCATTGGGATATTATTCATATTTGACCAATATAAATGCTTTTGAGTTAATTATATTTATGAACGGGTGTGTCAACTTTTATTCACAAAAGGTTATGTACATTTATTTTAATATCAAATATATACATACTTATAATATAAATAATGTAACATGTAGTGAGAATCAGGAAACATCCACAAATATATATATTTTATTTAAATATATGTCTAATACACTACAAAACAATAAATGTCATATTTCAACAAAAAAATGCGTGTTTACCTAACTAAGTAATTGAACTGAAAGCCGGTTGGAAAGTACACCGTTCGTACATAATTTCGATAAATGACAAAAATAGAAAATTATAGTATATTTCATCGTTTTTACCGAAAAAAAGAATCACACGACAATGTTATTATTTACATGGGTGTGGCGACACGGTTGTATCGAGGGTGAAAATATTTTCAATTTTGTAAAAAGGCGCGCAAAAGTGCAGCGACGAGTATCGAATGTCCTTTTTTATTTTCGTTACCAGCCAAGTGTACAAAACCAAATCGTATTAACGGTTCTCAGCATAAGTCGTTGCAGTTTTGTTTTCAGTCCGAATGTAGCGGTGACCTGACTTTCGTATATGATATATATATTATGTACGAATATAATCCGAAATGATATCGGGTCGCACGTCAAACAAAATTTCGCCCGCGGGGGATGCAAAACACACGTAATATTTTCTTGAGTCTGAGTGAGAAAGGGGGATAGGACAATATAGCGTATCATTTATTTACTCGTAACACGAGCCTTTTCACAATTCACACTCACATGTATATATTTTTCCGTTATATTTATATAATATTATATATCATATATTATATACGGCACTCCAGAAAACGTGTCCGAATCACGCAAATTCTTCTATATCATCGCCATCTGCCGGAGTGTTTTTTTTTTTATTATTATTATTCGTTTCTGATTTTTATTATTTTTCAACCGGAGAAAAATGAATTCTGGCAGTAGAGACGACGGTTAGACTTTGAAAAACGATTCTAGTCCCCTTTGATACGCTCTTGGAATTTCGAGCAACCGTGACGCATGCGAAAACCGTCGACGTTTGCAGATTCGGGTTCGGGATTTCGCGCGTGTGTGAATAACGATCTGGTATGGAACGCGATTTCACCGGCAAAGGCTCCACTGACGTATTTCCTTCTCCCGACTAACACATCTTCGTTACCAAAGTGTATGACGCAGTGTTGTAGTCGTCAGTTCTTTTGACGAGTACAGATATTAACGGGAGAGCGTGGTTAACTCCAGAATGCTTTGTCGCTGTATAACGCCTTATTTATATTATATACAGAATGATTTACCAAGCATGTTTCACTTTTTCTTCTTTAATTATTTAGATATTCTAAACTTGGATTTTGGAATTTTTAAATCTATAGCATTTTATATAGTATAAAGTATTATGAACTAAAATTACAAATGTATGATGTCTTTGTATAACAATATTTAAGGACTTTTTTGAATAGATGTTTTCAAACTTTTTATGGTATCACTCATTTTTCAATTTTGGTGACTGATAATGTCAGGGATCTTTTTTTAAAAAACGTTTAAAAATATTATGCGACCCATTAAAAATATAATATCGACCCATGGTTTGAGAACCTGTGTCTAAGAAAAAATATTTTAGTAACAGAAATACAAATAGATAAAATTTTTAATTTGGTAGGTATTTAAAATGTTAAGTTGTCCACTTACGGTAAAAATGGTGGTTATAATTTAAAAAACAGAAGTTTGTATCAGTCACAATAAAGCTTTTCAATCTCAAGAATTTGAAAGTATGGTCTTAAGTATATTAAAAAATTCTTAAAGTCAAAATTTGAATAAATTTGTCATTAAAATAAAAATGATGAGGGGGGGGGGTGAATATATAGGTATACCTGGTAACTTACTCTATGTATTATGATATGTAGTATACATGGCATCATTACGTCAGACCTGTTGAAAACGTGTACATAGTTAGATAACAATAAATTTCCCAACCGGGTAGTTATGTTATATTATAATTTCCTCTTTCTTGCGGTCCTTTCGTTCTAGCACCACTTATCTTGTAATTATTGTTTGATTATAGAAAACAAAATTAAATTTCCTTGAATTGAACATGATAATATTATTGTCTTTACATTCATATTTTGTCGTTTATTCAGTATGTAATAAATTATTATGCGTTGTTAAACACATTGATGGTCTTTTGTTGCAATATCTACCCGTGTTTAATAATATTATGATAAAGGGATGGTTATTGTTGTATGTTATATAGTTTGTAGTGAAAAATTTCGTATGTGTGACTGTGTAACATCGACAATAAATAAATATAAAAAATAAATTTGTTTGTGCTACAGATTTGAAAATAAGCGACTAAAAGTATGCTGTTTTTAAGCTTTGAATTTTGTGAGATTAGGTCTGCAATAAGATTTGTGGGTTTCGCGTTGATATGGAGGTATTTTATTGTTGATATTTGTATTACTCGTGATAAATATTTTACTCCCAATATTTAAGTTGATAATCACCATAATGTTGTATATCTAATACATTATTAATTCCTTTTTAAATTAGTTTATATGAGTTGTTTGAAGTAGTTTTTAGATTATAGGAGCGAGAAACTTACAATATAAGTTAATGAAATAACACAGTATACGTCGTAAAATAATTAAGAATACTAATATTAAATTTCACTAATTAAACGACGCTTTGTTTAGTTCGTGTTAGATTGCGACAAAGTATTTTTAAAAGACTGTTTATAGTATAGTTTATACTGTATATACGATTTTAATTTTTAGTAAGATAAAAGTCAAATTTGAGCATTTCAAATTATTTTTTTTTTATTGCAAAAGTGAAATAGTAATACAGACATGCATATTGCATAATGTAGAGAGTGTATATTTTCGTTAAATATAGTTATAAGTATATAATTATTATATGTATTATACTTCTATAATACACTTACATATTCATTAAATCAAATTTTACTGTGGTTTATTAGGATGTATATATTTTTATTATAATTATATCAAATATATTATATTATAGTTTCTGTATAAAAACCAACACTGTATACACAACAAATTTAGATGTCTTAAAATTCGATTTGACAGTTCACTAATTCTTACTGGCAAATAACTGCAGCATGTATAGTATGCAAATGACCAGTAAAATAGTAAAAGTATCCAATGCTCGTAAATCTTATTTGAATAACGCTGTCAAATTAAATAGTCCGACACGCGTAGCGTCGAACGTAAGTTTGTTAGAACGCTATTATTCATATTATACTTTGTTGGGTGTAATTGCGTTATAGATGTATGTAGGTAAATTGTTTTTTTCTTATTCTTCCTTCACATTAGCCCATTAAGAACGATAAACTAGAATTGATGATTGTTGAAAGTTATTTTGGAAACTAATTTAAATAAATTACACAACTCGTGTTTAAACACCTCGGCCTCGCACCAATTTGTCAACAAACACTATCAACAGTAATCATAACAATAATATGTAATTATAAAGTAACATAATATATATACCTTAATGCTCTACTAATAATTATATCAGTTAAATTACCTACGATTTTTCACGTTATATGAATAAAATTATCATTTGTATGTGTATTCTCTGATTCTGTTTGCTTAACACAAAGTTATATACCTATATACTATACACGTATACAATTTATTTTTATAGACTTGCTCAATATTTCATATACGCCCGGATTTTATTTTTTAAAGTATGAAAACGGTTTTTTACGATAAAAACGAGAAAAGAAACGTTATTCTCGAGATTCGCCGTATCTTTTCATTTTGTGGGCTAAATTATCCGTATACAGGCGCATCATTATGAGCGGTAGCGGCAGTGGCTGTACCGCACACGATGGCTATTTACGTGATGGGTAGGAAGTGCATGGCGGAAAACCGTTTAGCAACAAACATCCATCGGCACCGCAGCGAATTTTGTGCAAATTAACCGCAAAAACGGATCCGTTATCAACTCACGTTTATTACTATTATTATGTATTTTTCATTTTTATTTTTACACCAACCCTCTCAGACACGGATGAGTACTGCTACGCCATGTTTCATTTTCTCGTCCGGCCGAGTCTTATAATAATATACAACAGAGGAAACTATAACACTACGCGTGCAGAATATAATGTTAATAATGTTACAATGGTTTAGTATTTTTAGAAGTATATATATATATATTATTCTCTGCGACTTTTTTCAGTTGATACGTGGTAGGTAGGCATCTATTCGAAAGAGAGAGCAGAATAACAAACTAGGAATAGTGTATGAGATAAAAAAACTCGATGGATTTTTCTTTCCGTAGTTACGATCATAACGTATACATAAGCTGAAAACAAGGAGTCGTAATTAAGGAGCATATAATTTCCCAGGGAAAGAAAAAACAACAAAACACAGCTAAAAGTTGCAGTATCCTCTCTCCAGTCTCCGTCTAGCAATAATAATTGTATGTTTTTAATGGTGTTATTTGGATGCTGTGCCACGTCTAAATAGTCCCTGCCCGTATAATTGAGTAACCGTGCAAAAAATGCCAACTAAGAAATTACTCCAAAGTTACGTGGTTATTCTATTGGTTGAAAAATACCGACTATTGTGTCTAACAAAAAGCACGCTACTTAAAATATAAATAACAATTTTTTTTTTCATTTGAGAAGAAAAATATAGAATAATTATAAACACAATTAAGTCAAGTTTAATTTAATTTAAATTGATTTATATTTTTTATTACCAATATAGGTATTTTGCAACTCATTTCTTACGATTCAATTAATATAAATTTAAACCTCTGCCGAAGCATTTCGAAAATAGTTAAATATGTATTTATAATAATAATGGATTATCATATTAGATTGTATTATCACGTAGTTTAATATAAAATTAGCTCATTACATGTACACGATCGAATCAAATGTGCCATGTGTAGTACGAGAACATTTTACTCTCGGGAGCGATTGATATTTTGTTCACGGAATTCACCGGAGTTCATTATCCCGACAAAGCCTGTTAAGAACGGTTTGGGCATGTTGGATAGCAAACCACGGCGCCCTTGGGATGTGTGTAAATGGTACTTTTGTTGGTGAAAAATGTACAAACAGCGGTTATCGATACGGCCACGACGGACCCGAGGCTGAAGGTGTATACTACCACCGTACTACACGTTAATCTGTCCATTAGTTGGATTTAATGGCTTAATTGGCTGCATAAGGTCTGGGCGTTGTCCCTGTGAGAATGGCATTTTTTAACTTGACATGTTGGGCGAAGTTCCCGTTATAATGTATATATAAAAAACCATTAGGTATTGTTTATTTGTTCTTTTGTTAAACCTTTAAACTCGACATATTTATTACAAGCTTCTGCAGAACAAAAAATTATTTCATACTCTAAAATGTAATTTAATAACAACAACAAAAAAACAAACCAGGAAACTTGTATAGCTCGTAAACGTGGGAAATTCGTATTTTATTTTTTTAAATTATGGTTATAATTTTTTTTTCAACCATCTAAATATTTACTTCAGTACAAAATTATTTACTATACAATTGGATTCATATTATATTGTATTCTTGGAAAACTTAACGTATAAGTTATAGTTAGTTCAATAATTATTATGGTGTTGACTTAAGATTTAATAAAATTATATTATTTTCACAAATTGGTTGATATATAACATTGTTTGTATATCCATATGTTTGGTATATGTTTGCCGTCCATCATAATATTTTTGTTGGTAGGTTTTCATTAAGTTTTATCTTTACTACAGAAATATTATAATTTATCTGAACAATTGAATTAAATTTATATGAAAATTCTTTATTTTTTGATCATAGATTTATTTAGTTTAAAAATAAATTTTAGTATGATATATATTTGTCATAACATTAAAGCTATAAAATATTAAGTTTTTCGATTAATACTTGAAAATAATTAGATATTTGTTTTATATTTATTCATATTCTGTTATAGTTTAATGGACATAATATTATCATGACGCGCATTTTCTCGAACTTAATGTAAAGTATTTGTAAAACTAATTAATAAATGTGTAAGTGTCATGTAAAGACATAATATTACTTACAGCATTATATTGCATAACACGTTTTACTTTTCTTTGATTTAGTTAACAAGAATTTACTAAGTATTAAGTACTTCTTAAAAAGAATAACTTTATAATGTGCACTTACTTTAGTTTCTAACACTATTAATAGTTTTAAGGTTAAATTGTTTAATTATTTATTTATTGTTTAACGAAAAAAGTTTCGAAATTAGAATATAATTATATATCTACCATTTATTTATGCTTTATCGATTTTTGAATATGCAATAAACACATAATTGAAGAGTGAAGACGTTGGAATATTATTATCATCTGTCGAAACTTCGATGTAGGTATTATATATGTTTATACGGTGTAAAATGAAAAAGCTGAGAGAAAAATGAATAATGGGCCTCTTCGGGTCTGTCGGACTTTCTTGTTTTCGCAATTGACATTCAACGCAGCGCGACACCCTTTCCGATCCACCAATGTAATCCAATTCCCAGCGCTCAACAACCCCTGTTCATCTTCTGAACTATCGCTCCCCCAACCCCTGCCACGCCGATGGGAAATGTCGTGGGCCAAGAAAACAATTTGTTTTCTCTTCGGCCTCGTCACAGAACATAGAGAAAAATACGTAAAAATACTACCACCGTACATAAACACTTGTAAAGGATTTTGGGTTTAGTGTTCCCTGCTACTATGATATTATGTAAATAAATACATTTCACTCGTGCGTATGGTACCACTTATAATATTTATTTATTATTTAAGTATATTATACAAAAGTAGATTCGAGTTGTATAAAATATTATTATTTATTACATACGCATGTTGTACCTAGCTGCTATATATTATTATTACTATTAATATGAAAGCAATTTCTCTAGCGTGTCGACAAATTCAATTCACCCCGTTCGGTCGGAAACGCTCACTAACGCTGTATATGCGACGTAATATATCTCCGGGCTATGTGGGTTGTGTGACGCGAAAGGCGTGCGCGTATAATATATTATATGTATATTATTGTATCCTCACGAATTAAGAGAAAATTGGTCACATTTCGTTCGAATTGCGTGCCCGTGCGTGTTTGCATGGAGAAGAAAAGGTAGCTAGACAGGTGCTATGCAAGTGGAATCCAAGGTATCATGTGTGTGTGTGTGTGTGTTTATAAGTACTTGAATTTTGGTGTTTAAGTTGTATCTCGTGGACAAGAAAAACAATGTATTTTACTTTAGTTGCATTTAAAATTTTAAAAAGCTCACAAAAATCAAGTATTCACATATTTAAGCGTTGTCGGCATATTGCGCAGAATGTATATTATGCGCTTAACATAAGATTTCTATCATAGTATATATTTGTACAAAAGAAATAGATTGATACATTAATTGTTTTGATCATACTATTCTACGAATCACTGAAAAATATAATATATGATATCGTTCATACAAAGTTTTTAAGTATTCATATATTATTTACGAATTGTTATCGAGGCTTGTATAAGTGTAGAGAAATTTAGTAGGTACAAAATATGTTTATAGACGACATATATAGGTATGTAATGTACTAATGTCTATTTTTTTTTTATTTAAAAAATTTAGACTTCAACAGCGATGTCTATTCTTGTATTGCATTTTATTACATATAACAAGGACCTATTGTTAATGCTAACTGATAAGTGTATTACTTCGTTTTTGTTTTTATCGTAAGGATGAACATTGTGATGAATTATTTTATATTATTTATTGTATTCTCACCAGTATAATTTCGTAAACAAAGAGAGAAGGAATGTCGTAAATCCATTTGATATAATTTATATTTGAATAGCAATACTGTGTGCTCTGAATATTCATCCGTATACAGTATTATTAAGTGTTTATGGTTTATGGAAGCTCAAGTAGGATTTAAGATGGAAATAAAAAGAATACGGATGGTTAGTTTTGACGCGTAGTGTATTTATAAGACATTGCAATAATTTATGTTTAATAGTATTCAAAGAGAATTTTTTTAAGTTAATTGATATTTTAATGTTTTAAAACAATGAAGTAGTTCAATTTATTATTATAATAAATACATATATATATGAGTAATATAAAATAAATTATACATAAACGTAATAGATATATATATTGGTTCCCAGTAGTCGCAGTATCATGCGTAATAAATGTAGGTAATAGATAAAAATATAAAAATATATTAAAATAATTGTAGTGAAAGTATATTTATAGAAAAATTTTTTTGAAACACTGTAATATTATAGAGTACCTAGGTATAATGATTATTATTTTTTTTTTTTTTGTTGATATTTTAACAAATTGTTTAAAAATATAACGTTTTATAATTATATTTTTAAACTATTTTCATCCTACCTATCAGCAAATTAATATCTAAAATACTCATACTGTACAAACCACTAGGGGGGAATATTGTGTAAAGTGACCTCCTTGTAATTAACAAGTTGCAAATATATTATTGAAGTATTATAGTTTATTATATTCACTTATGTATATGTGTATCGTATTAATGACATTATATCTGTATCAAACGAACAAAATCTAATTTAAAATTGCTAATATAATATTATAATACCTATAAAGTATTAGTAGATAATATATTGACTAAGTGTACGCAAAATACAATACTGGTTTTTTTTATTGTCGAGTTAAACATTCATAATATCGTATTATATAACTATTTGTGGTATTATTATTTAACTTAGTGTGGCGTGCTATATCAGAACATCGCACTATAAGGCATTAAAAGATACCCACGTACGTGGTAATATTTACGTTTTGAAATCTTGTATACGCATGTAGGCGGGTGGACTAGCTGTTGGAATGTAGAAGCTACTTATAAAGTCACCTTCAGAAATTCGTATTTCCATTTTGCTAATCTCAATAATTATTTACGTTTTGTGTATTCGTTAAAATATTATTCCATGTACGATTTACTCGAATTCCGTGATTTCCACGGCACTTGCTTATAATATCGTAATATAGTTTTTCAACGTAGGTATTTGGTATTTACTTATATAATAATATATCGCATATAATATATGCATTGTATACCACGTTAAATCGCTCAAATCCAAACTATATTTCTTAATAACACTATGTAATGCAATTAGACGCCTATAATTAACCCGTGTCATGTATTGTAATATATACCTATAATTATTGTCGGCGCGGATAAAAAAACTAACATCATTAATTATTCACGATGACCAACCCAATATTATTATTAGGTATAACCCTCTAAACGATTTTATATAACGAAAATTTGTTCACGTTATACTTAATTTTATTATTATAAAAATTCTATATAAGCAAACACGTCCGATGGACAATGATGGTAATAATTATTCACGCACTCCAGTGCGTACATTTGTACTCATTTTTATTTATCGGTTTTATCATCATGTAATTGTGTTGAAAAATTGAAATTTTAGTGGCTGTGCAGTTGCGGGGAGTGGAAATGCGTCAATACTTTACTCTTCTGCTATTTTTTTTTAATTACGCTTCACATAAGTTTTGGACGGTCAAACGACTAAAAAAAATAATATCCTATCAAATAGTATACGCGTGTTATTCTTGCAGCTAATTAGATAGTACGATATTCGTGATTAAAAACGAATACCTTTACCCGTGTGGTGGTGGCGGCAGCGTTAGTAGTGTAATCAGTTTATTTACGATTTGTTCGACGGCCAGAGATATATCTCATTCAGGGTGTGCAGTCGTATTGCCGATCCCACGCGATTATTATTCCATCGCCGCGACCGTTGGTTTGTGGTACGTGCTGTATAATAATATATTGTACGTATACGATAAACGCAGCGAATAAGTACGCACATTTTCGGAGTTTCGTACGAGTATACGAATACGAATATTATTATTGTTATTATTATTATTAATGGTATGCGTGGAGGTATTCATTATGCGTTAATGTTTTTTTCCCCCTCGTATCACATTGTATTATTCATGTAAACATTATGAACATCATATTATAATATCGTGCGCATTGCGTATAATGGGAATATTACCTATTTATTTATTATTATTATTCGACAGTAACGCGTGTTGTTTTGACAATCAGTTGGTTAGTTGGCCGTTTGATAAGCTAAAGGAAAAGAAAAAAAATATATTATATACATTGGATATTCAAAATTCAATACATTGAAAACGTTGACCAGTGTGCGTTACTGTGTTATTTCATGACGGTTTTAATAACAATAATAATATAGTATTAACAATATTCATACATATTTGTAATTTTCACTGGTATCCTATTGTTAAATTTCGGCGATGGCATATTGTTTGAAATACATTTATTTCTTTTTATTGTTATTAAATAATTTACATTATTTATATTTATAACTAGTAACAATATTTCTCTATTTTATTAACTCCTAGTACATCCTTTCTGTTTAAACGTGATTATATTTTGACATACCTATTATTGTGTAATAGCGTCAAAAGTTCTAATTTAATGTTCTCTTAATCGTATTATACTATCAGACAAGTCATACACTTTTTTTTTTAAATTTTTAAATCAACAAAATACTATTATTTTATCAATTTTTATCGGATCAATAAAAATCAAATATTGTCCTAAAGCAAACCGGATGTATGTACGTGTAAATCGACAAAATTATTTGAAGTTTGTACTGACATAGTGACGACAGTATGACAATACATCAGCATTATAATTTAGATTAAATTAAAAGGTTCAGATAATATTATTGTCATTTTGTCTGCCATTTATTGTTATGTTTAATTGAATTAAAATAGAAAATGGAATCACAAGCTATAACGGTTATAATTTTTTATTTAATAAATCTTCGGCATTTAATATGTTTTTATTCTAAATGTACATACATTTTTTTGTATTGAATGACAATATTTTGTTAAAAAAAAAATAAGTGTACATTACACATTTTAAAATCCACTAAACTGATTTATAATTTAATTAATAATTCTATCACTGAAAAAAGTTTTAAACATATTTCTGAATGCTCAAAAATTAATCAACTGGATGAAAAGAAGCTTACGAGATAAGAGGATCTTGTTCCAACATAAATATTTTTCACAGTTTTACAAACGAATAAACAAAGAACCAAATTAGTTTTTAAAGTTATTTTAGACCTCTTAAGAACTAACTACTCTTCCATTAAAAAAAAAAGATAACCAACGTGCACTAAAAACATTTCCTTAATCTTGATCTTTGAATTCATATTTTCTATTATACTGTATAGAGTTGCTTGCTTTGGTTTGATTTTTAAAAATATTGCTGAATTAAATTTCCTTTTTGTTTGTTGATAGCGCAGTATTATTTTGTGATATCATAAATTCTAAATAAGTTTCATATCTAAAGACAAAAGAAATACCTATAAACTTTGTTTCTTGTTGTTGACCTTCTGATCACTAGTTGTTTTTATAGTAGATAATTAAACTAGATTTTTTTTAAAATATTTTTCTTACCACATATTTTTATTATTTATGAAAACAAAATGATTTGCTTGATTATTACACTTAGTGGTGTTATTTTTATATTCGAGTAAAATACTCTGTCGTATAATATAGATATATATTTATGTATAAATATTCGTTTAATTTTAAAAACAACGACCTCGAAATTACAATGTAGTTATTCGTTATTGCATCAGGTGTACCATTGAGTTTTTGAGATATTTCCAAGTAAACGATAGTTTTGCGACCCAAATACTTCATGGCAATAAAAATACAATCAAAGTGTCATTTAATAGACAAATCCTTATACTGAGAGGCAATAAAAAAAGAAAGAAAAACACATGGTATGTTCTTCAAATGACTCGTGAACGCGTTACGGATTTGTAACAACGTTTTTAAATTTTTAGTAATCGTTCAACAAGGATTTTCATTTTCATTTTCTAAATATAGTAATCATTCAACTTTTTAATCTAATAAAATATTGTTTGATTATGTAACCAAAAGTTGCGTGCTATGTACCTTATTATGGGTTTTTGATCATGGCTTACCTTTCATGAGGGAAATGCATACGTGTACATTACCTAGAGATAGGTATAGTCATTGCGTGTTCAAACGAATGTCTCTTGGGAAATCATAACCTTTAGCTAGTCTTCAAGATATGCAAACGTTAATTAACGTGTATAAAATGCTTATTTGATGAAAAAGCTTTTAGACTTAGTTAGATGTTTTTTCCTAAAATTGTAAAATTTTAAAAGAATTAACGTCTTAATAAAATAATATTATATGTATTTATATACAGAATCATCGTAATTCTATACTAATATAATTAATTAAAATTACTTATCTATACTTAAATTGTATTTATGAATTATTATTTTACAAGTATCAACTTTGTTCTGATCAACATATTTATTTATTTAGTTTTTTTTTTATATAATATGAAAGTATGCACAATAAGATGTCATAATATAAGAAAATTAGTTAATGTACTTAGTTAAATTTATCAATGAATTAAAAAACAATTTATACTTTTTATGGATTTAATATTTATAATTAAAAAAACAGCTAATAATTCATGAAAGTACAGAACAGTAAATATTTAATTATAAAAATAATTTTAATTATTTATGTTCACTCTTAAGATTTTAATTAAGTACACATTATTAATAATTTTAATATATTGAGCGTTGTATTGCTTTTTGTTGAAATTGCAGTTTAATTTAAACTCGATAATTTAACCGGTATTTATGTAAATGTAGTCAATTTTTTTTTTACTACTAAAGCTTTTCAAATGAATTATGAATATTATAATATTTTGATTTATATATATATTTACTTTTGGAAATACGAGCAACTTCAAAACAGAGAAAATTATTATAGGTACGTATACTATACTTGTATAAATAGTAGATACCTAAATATATACATGTTTGTATGAAATGTATATCATTTTTATAGGTAAAAATATGCCACTGTCTAAAAGTAATAGTAATAAATGAAATAAAAAAGTTTAAACTTGAATTTAAATTACAACGTTAATAATATTATAATTGACACGCTTGGAAATCGTACAACTATATTATACAGCGTCACGATTAAAAAACTTATCGTACAGCCGTGCACGGAATAAAAGTTTTAAGTAGGATTTTTTCTTTAACCATTCAACCTAGGTGGTAGTACGAGGATTATTTTTTTAATCCTCTAGATTTGTGAATTTAATTGTTATGAATAAAGTGTTATTTATTTACAAGGATCTTGTGCCGAAATCTGCAGTTAATTTGTGAAACGTGCACAGACGTCTTATTGGCAGTGGCCATGATCATTGCACCAGCTATGTTGGTAGTAAGTAAGTAGGTATAGGGACGGTTTATTCGCTACAGAGACGGTGACTGGGTAAACACGATTGAAATTACAAGCCTTATAGTAATTAGAATTGTGCAGCCGGATGAAGCGAGAGAGGGGGGGGGGTATCAGCAGTAAATGTAACTTAGTCTTTATAATTAAGAGCGTAACATTTAGTTTTAATTGTCTCCGAACTTTCGGTCCTCCAAAAATACGCCTACCCTGCTACCGTCTCGTCCAAAAACTGTGGCCAAAAGTACATTCTCCAAAAGGGGAGGCGGCCGACAATATACCGTACGGCACGTTTCGTCGAGAACGAATAACTGTATACAATATATAGGTAGTGAATGTGGGCGTGCGAGTGGCATGTTTGCACTTTTGAACGTTCGGTTGACATCGCCGAAATTAATACTGCCCGAGGCCTGTGTATACGGAGTGGACAAAACGTTCGGTATTATTTTGTAGTTTGCTCGTGCATAAATAATACGACACCGTAATCTTAATACGTCTCCTGCTACGTACAGGGTAAAATTGGTTTTGTTTTTATATTTAACTTTACACGTTTTGATGATTCAATTATAATACTGATTGTAAATTTTTATTTTTTCCATCAAAATCGTGGTTATATTTTATAAATATTTATTTATTATTTACGTTATTCCATTATATTTAACAATTATTAATACATGTTTGTTTATCGAAGAAATAACTACGACCATGACAATTATTCTATATTTTTAAATATGTCTCTCACCATGTACCTATGTCTTTTATCGCATTCTTATAGCTGCTTTATTACTGTTTTTTCACTTAAGTTGTGTCATCAATTTTTTAAATCAGATGCCCTTTTTCATTTATGTAAAATACTCTACTTTTGATATTTTTATTGACACCACTTAACTCTTGGATGACTCATTTTCAGTAGTTTAATGGTTATAATATCTTGTCACTTATCAGTTGATTATCTTTATAAATTTATTTTGTTATGTTTATTAAATATTTCAGAATTTAAAGATGTTAAGCATTAATTTAAATCCTAATTCGATCGGTAGATTATTGTCACCAAATACGTTTATTGTTTAATTACGTGCAATTTACGTTATTATTCATTTTAATTATTTTTAATACAACTTCAAGCAGTATTATTTTTGCTGTCTATTAAATTTAAATCAAAAATTATGCTTTTGCAATTGTATACTTTATTTTGATCGCTCTGTACTTCGTTTTTACGTTTAACGAAACAAGTCCGGTATCCGCGGAGAATTCTTCTTAATATAAGCGAATGGCGTGGTGGTGATGAGAAGTTACACTCTTACCTGACCACGTTAATCCATGGCAGCTGCCAATGTGCAAATCCCTCGACACAATGTACAGCTTGGAATTAAAAGTCCTCCTCCTCCCTACACGCATGCTATACGCTTTGACATCGTATAAACTTACACTGCGTTCCGTATTATTTAGTTTTAAAGGTGTAGAGTGGAGCGGAGTGGCAGCCGGCGAGACTCGGAAAGTCACGAAGTTGTCCTCAGGCATTTTCAATTTTGAATAATACGATTTAAAGGTCTTAGACCTCGGTTGGCAATGGTTATTTCTATTGTGATATCTAATTTACGGCCATATAGTTATTTTAATTGACCGGGCTGCGACTATAATAATAACATATATTATTGTTTAGAGCATTATAATATATACATTTTTAAGATTAAACCGACTTAGAACGTTTACGTTTGAATTTCGAATAAAACCACAACAAAAACCACACGTTGTGATAATGTGATGTGTTGTTTCGGGATTATCGATACTCGATAGATTGGAAAGAGATTTCTTATTATACCCATCGTCTATACCAAAAATTAATAGTCGGGTACTGTAAAGCCGCTTGATTTGTTGCTTGTATGACGTATGTACCTATGTAGGTACTAATTGAATAACTAATGGACTATTTCTCATATTGGAAAATATATGTCTTCAGTATTATTTTTTATAGGTTACACATAATATATAGTTATTTTACCTCAGTAAAATATATTAAAAACCATTTGTTTGGTTTGGTGCATTTATTGATAAATTAATTTCTTGAATATTTTACTACAATATTATTATAGTCAGTATTTGTTACGCGATAATACATTACGGTGTACCGTAATAAAGAGATAGATCTGAAACAATTGTTATTATAGTTGATCAATTGAAGTATAGAGGGATGGATCTTTGTCTGTTGTATTAGTAGACCTGTTTCAGTTATTATACTTCCAAGGCATACATTAATAATGTCATATTTTTCAAATTAGTAATCAGTCATTGTGACATTGCACATGAGGTGACAACACGAGTGTTTCGAACCTTTAGAAAATACTCTAGTACCCTATCAAGTGTATTTATGGAGTTGACCATCATCATATGAATGATGTTCTGTTCTATACATAAACTAAATTTACTACAAAATCTTGTAAATTTAATACAAATTGAATTTGATAACTTTTTTGAGTTTTTTTAAATCCATTGGTTTTTTTTATAACATATCATAAAATATGATGTATAACATAATATTATACATTATATGGCGATGCAGATAGATTGTCTATTTTAATCTGTTTATACAATAAGTTTTAACTTGTAATATTAAACTGGACACGTGATCGTGGGTTATCGTCATTATTATGGTTAGCGATATTACATAAAAGTAGTTAGTGTTCCCGCGTCCCGCCTTTTCTAAACAACTGCGAGTTTCCGTTTCTTAATCTTTTCAAGCCCTTGTTCGGTAATGGTGGGATCGCGATAATATTTCTGAACAAAACAGATGACACGTTTGGCGGTCTGGAAAATGAATGAAAACAACATTAATGGCGAACCGGAGGCGCTTTAATTTATCGCTTTCCGAGTGTCGGCTGCTCTTTTTCGTCGTTCACGGAAAACAGACAAGACAAAACGATTAAAACTACGTTCGCCATTTCCCACACCGTATGCGTTATTATGAAATTTGTCGGTTCTCGAGACTTGATGTTTTGTTTACGAGATATCGCTATTAATGACACAATAATGACGATACCCGAGTATTACACTTATATAGTACATAGTTGTAGAAAAATATCGTTTCTGTAATGTCTGTAGGCTGTAATGGTGCCTATAATGATCATCATAACACGAAATTTACGTTTTTTTTAAATGCCTACGTTAAAATTAACATAAAAATTCTCTATTGAATTTATCTACCAATAGTGCAACGCTATATTAGAGATAGACAACGTTTTATAGTTTTTAATGTTTTTACAGTATTACAGTACACGTTGATAAAAATATATGTTTGTTGGTTCAGTTTATAATTATTTTACAAGTTCATTTATAAATTTAATAACATAAATATTATGAGTATATTAATTATTATTATTATTCTGACTCGTGTCTTGAAAATTTTCAAAGTTCAGAAGGTATACCTCTATTACAATATTTTAGGTACAATTATTTACTTTCCATTTTGTTCTCATTTTGCTTGTTGTTTATGTATTTTATAAGAGATATGAATTGCTTACGCTATATTAATAAATATATATGTGTACAACATTCATACAATGTAACATATAGTTGCAACGATCACACCGATAGCTGCACATTGAGACGCAACACATAATTAAAATAAGTAATTATATACTTTCTTTTTCGAAGTATTTTTTTTTTTTTTTTGATTTGCATACAATCTTATCGTTCAAAAGTTTAATTTTCCCCACACATGAATGAACAATTTAAAAAATATTATCTTTGAAAAATAAAAAGGAATCAAGGGATTAGTATTTTTGAATTGTGTACATTGATGATTCTCGCGCGTCCTCTATATTCAGCTCATGTACAAACCATATCATCATCATCAAAAAGGTATAACAAGTATACAATATAATCTACCGTTGTCTTTTTAACGAAGAATACTATTATTTTTGCCCGTACAATCTTCAAACACGTCGGCAATATCCTGGAATCATGTGTTTGCGTTTTAACGACGAAAGGGTAAACATAATAATATTTCAACAGTATTTGGTGAGCATGATCAAATTCAACGTACACATACTGTGCGTTGTAGTCGCTACATAACATAGAACGTGCCCATGAAAGGCAAATGAGCTTATGTACTTATGCTTGCGTATATGTTGTACATATAGTATATACAGTGTATATACATACAACGCAAGAGTGGTTGAAAATAATACCTTTAAGGAATAAGTATATAGTTGATAAAATTTCGTGTTCGTTAAAATACACATATTATACCCGCAGGTACCTAATATTATACTCGCTGTGATTTATTTAATTACGTCGGGTAATAATGTATTGCATAATATAATATTATGACATTATATATTATAAAAACTCGTTTGATTTGAAAATAGGATTACCGTACGTGCGATTTACGTGCATCCATCTCGCTATAACAGCACGAGCGACTGCGGAGATTATGGGTTAAAATACGCATGTAATATTATTATGTTATACTCGACGACGCGTGGAATATGAAAAAAGTGGTATCGACCATAGCGGGATCGCGACACCAGCTGTTTCATTGCGGTACCTATAGGTACAATATAATAATAATACATACAGGATATACCTACTATAATAGCCACGGTATTAGAAATACAACGCGTAAAAAGACAATTAAAACGATCTGCAACGCAATTATTATTTGTAACGGTGGTTTGTTTTGTCGTCGATAATAAGCTGTCGTAGACCACTACCATCGCGCGCGTCCGGCAACTTGGTTGTGTCGGGGTAGGGGGTCGTAATTGCGATATAAGTTATACAGGGAAGAATTTATATTCCTTATGGATAATTAGTGTTACCGTAAATGGGGGTTTGAGTAAGAGGTTTTTATTAATGCGAAGACACATTTGGGTATTACAACTCTAATAATGATATTATTTATATATTATTTTAATTAATACTTTGCTAAATGATTTCAAAACGGTTGTTATACTTATTTGTATTTGTTTGGGATCACACATATTGATGAGTGATTACTAATGTTGGACTAACCGCCATGTGTCCAGTGCCGGTTCATGTCTCGGAATCAATAAAAAATTGATATTTATAAAATTATAAATTATTATACATGATGCATTGAATATATATTTTTTTATTGTTCGATAAAAGTGAAGATGGAAAGAACATATCAACTAGGTAAATATTGTTCATAACGTGTTTCTTTAAATTGATTCACACGTAGAAATATTAAAACAGAGTAAATAACAGTATTCTAAAATAAACGAGCGTCGATAATTTCTTATGTACATATAACGGGGGACGGGGGATATGAGGAATGAATCCCTCCCATGATATTTTCTTTTATATATACTTCATACATTATACCGATAATAGAAAAAAAAATAATTGCTCTTAAAATGCTTGTCAATATTTTATAGTACTATTTAAACAGTTTCTACTTCTGATATAGGATGTAATAAATGTTAAGATCGGTACAATAAGAATTGATTATAATAACAGATGATTATTATGGTAGTCAATGATTTTTAGCGTAGTCTGATGAAATAATAATATTATAATATATTATTACACTGGCGATGGACAACGCGCTCCTGATAGTGGGCGAAAAAATTAAAATATAAAAATTTCGTAAATAGATCCCATCTAACGAATATTGACTTACCACCGATAACTTTATAATAAAAATAGAACGTGTTCGAAGAAAATTATTTCAAAGCTTTGCGTGTGTTATCATTTGGCTTATTGTTTACAGCCTGTTATGATCATGCAAATGAGTACATTACTATTCTAGACGGGTGCAATAGTACCCGTGGGACCTATAAACAAATAGATGCCAAATAGTTTTTAAATTATTATTATTATTATTATTACTTATCGTACGTTCTACCAGTGCATTTTCGTGTCAGATATTTTTGCGCGCAGTTTTATTTTCGCATATACCAGGATTTAATATTAAACTCGGTGCAATGCCGCTGGGAAATAATTTATCAAGCACATAATGCCGCACTCATGGTATATTGTTGCGGAGCATAATAATTAGTACGAATGCGTGCCATTAATTCGATTCTCTGCGATAAAATATAAGACACTGTGCCGTTTGTTTTGGTTGAAATGTACGCATCGAGTTCATTCGAAAAATTAGCATTAAAATCGATCGCGCGTCTTCAAATTACATAAACGTGGTGTAAATGTCTGCTATTATTATGATGTTTATATTACACGATGTCGAATACTTTCCAAAAGGTTAAAACTTTACAGCTCGTGTGCACATTAAAATAATACGATTCCGAGAAATACTTTACGTGATGTAGGCATTACGAATAAAATCGGTATTACAATTATTTTGCTCTCCATTAGCTTAAAAGTATATTATAAACTTGTAGTTAGGTACCTATGTCATAAACAGAGCTATTCACTAATCATGATCACTTTATTTTTATTCAGTTTAGTTTTCAACAATACTGCAGTTATTCAAAATCTGAGTTTTGGAATAACAAATTTAGGTACTTTCTTTGTGACCATGTTTTCAGAGATTTTTTTTTATATAAATTGTATTTAAAGAGTGTCTATTGAGAGTAAAACTCCTTTTTTTATATGAGTACCGTCTTTAAAATTGTAATTTATAAAAATTCATTATTAAATAAAATAAAAATTAGAAGAAAGTGATACAATTAAATCTTATATAAGTTGGAAAATCAACAAAATTATGATCATTGTATCCAAATTTGGTGTAGATTTTATTTTTTTACTTAAAAGGAAGTTGTTATTTCGGTGACCCAAGAACCAAGCATTCATGACCATATAAAAATTGTATATAAAAGTAACGATCTTAGTCAAAATATTTCTGTGGAACTTGAGTATATGTATGAAAAACACGACTTGTGATTAAATCAAACTTATAATATGTACGGCAGTACTAGTCGTTTTGTACGCCTTCTCACATCAATATTTCCTGTATTATACACTTTTCTTACGGTTGAACGACATACCCTGTTATGGGCAAACGCGATATTATTAAATCTAGCCCACGCTAGCAATCCATATAGTTTTCAACTACATCATTACGTTGAAAGGCCCAGTTCACAGTACAAGTGAACTGTAATAATAATTGTCATAAATCATCCGCGATGAAGTCAAAGCGGAAGTAAACGCGACCATGTATCACATGTTTTGACAGTGAAACAACTCTCGCGTCCTTGCCAAAATTAGTCCGCGATAAACGCAACTATATTATTACGAAACTATAATAGTATAATACCTATCAACTTTCGAACGTTACACGTGTTGAGAAGTTGGCTGTCTTAAATCAAATTAAAAATTTCTTGGCGCTTGGGTTTATAGTACACAATATTTATGCACAGCGAGTTATCAAGCATGCTTAGTGCTCACCACCCATTTTTATTTAATGCATTTATTCAAATAATATTAATCATAGTTAGTATTTTTTGAATTTTTAAGTATACCATATTTTAATTTATTAAGATTTTAACAAATTTTATTTTTCAAATGAAAACTGCCCTTTTTACTGTAAATTATTTATCAGATATTTTATTAATATTTAATAATTTTTAAAACTGATTGTACGTACCTATTCTAATTTAATCCAAATATATTACAATTTAAGAGATTTATATTTAAAGCCACTTTTAATAACTTTTTTTATAACTATCTAATTTACAATAAATTGGAAGTAAAAAAAAAAAATGTCCCCAATTGAAAAACAGAAGTTTTTATTAATATAGGACACTTAGTTAGGTTAGGTTCTAACTAAGTACTTAAAAATATAGCCTTTAAGCAGGTGTACGTGATAATTCCAAAAATCAGAATATGAATTAATTCATTATTAGAGGGAAAATAGGGGGGGGGGATAAACATTCTTTGTAAATTATTCTGTGTCTCACTATATAATATAAATATCTACTTCTTATGTACAAACCTATGTTTCTATTTCACTATAGGAAGATAATACTATTATATGCCCTCTATAGTATTTGAAACGCGTTTTGACACGTAAAAGCTTCTCTCGAAAAATTAAAGTACGAAATCACAGGAAAACGAACGAATAACTGAATAATTGTATTGGAAACATTTTGCGGCTATTTAATATTGTGTACTCTTGGGAGAAATATGATTATAACTTCGCTACTGTATAACCAAAATGATGGAGTGTGGCGTGCGTGTGCGGTATATTAACATGCGAAAGTATTATATCGGTTTCGGCAAGATTGCCTATTAAACTGCTGTTCGGCGACCCTTTTATCGTTTTTGATAAATCGACGAGGATCTCGAGGCTGTGTTTGTAGCGTATTGTGTACGCCGCAGACGAATGAATTCTCGCCGGTCATTCTATATTAACTGGATACTGCGCCTATCTGCTGCGTAGTTTCCCTTCGTGCATGTTGTATGAAAGCAGTTAACGTCTTAAGTGCACGGTAGCGGTGGAAAGACGAAGAGCTATCTATAAAGTATTATTATATATATATATAGGTTTACAAACATAAACTGCAACGGCGCATTGACCAAGACGAGGCTTTGTTTGATTGATGGTTTTCGCGTCTCATGAATTATGCATGTGTGTGTGAATGTGTGTGTGTATGTTGATGTGTGTAGGGTCTATTTTCCGGGCGTAAAAATGTGAGTGGTGTAATTTCCTTTTCACTCCGCGCTCTTCTTGATAACACCCGCGACGACGTTCTTTTTTGTTTTTCCCGAGAACACTTAGGTCTTGGACCCATTCCGCCGTGTTGTTATTTTGTTTTATATATTTTGTGTATACCTATAAGCAATCAAAACGGTAACTATCTTAGGTGTATAATATAAAATATTGAAAACGTGCGTGTGTGTATACGTGTATGAAAGTGAAAGAAAAGAGAATAGGGGTGCGAGGGAAGAAAATAGGATGAAATAGATCGGAAAGGAATGAAAATTGTTTTCATTTTCGCTCATTATTATTCGTATAAATATCGATTCAATGCCCATAAACGATGGGAAAATCTGCACAGTGTACCTTGGTGAAACAAATTTAAAGATGTCTATAAAAAGCATAGCGCATAATAATATACTGAAATTAAAAGTTTTTTCCATTTTTTAACCAAAATTGTTTTATTTATTCGTGAAATACATTAATCTATAAAGAAATAACTGTATAATATATTATACAGTATTTATGTTGATAAAACTACACATTAGTTAACATATATTATCATAATATCATATCAAAATAGGTTTTTTGTAAGAATATAATATACATCATTAAAATTAAAAAACAAAACATAAAACATTTAAATTTGTATATTATATTATGTAATACGTAAAAAATGTAAAATTGATAGATTTTTATTTTATATTTTGATTGAAATAAATTAAATTGTTCAATTTAATAGTCAGCCAGAACGTGAATTGGTATTTAATAATTATTGATCTTTAAAGATTTATTGCATCATAAATTTATTATAAACAGTATAAAATAGTTATATTTTTAATGTAATAAATCTGTCTTTAAGTAAATACTAAATAGTAAACATTTTGGAAAAATAATATTAAGTAAATGTCGTTATTTTACATGGTACAATTTAAACATAAAGTAGATAATTACTTAACTAATTAAAATGTTAGAACGACTCATGATTCATTTTAATTTAGAGTAGTATTATCATTAGTCGGATTATACTCGTGTTTGAACTCAAATAATGTTGTGAAAATGAACAAAAATGAATAACACTTACTCGGAGGATCTTTATTCGAGAACTATAGTTCGCACTCGAAAGTTTTATTACCGAGATCATATCGTATTTTTATGACCGTCTAGCTCATTTTTTTTATACTACACACCATTAAGAGAAACTACCCGATGAACAGTTTTATGGGAGCCACACCGGTGATTTTATGTTGTTCAAAAATCACCAACCTTATAGGTATTATTTTGAAATTTTATTTTTTACTTCAGCAAAACATATAATACTGTGGAATTTTTCATATGAAATAAATATATTTAGACCGCAATTCAAATCCTTAAGATAATATAAGTATTAAGTACAGTGAAATAGTTGTAAAAATATATTGCTTAAAATATTGTTTATTTGTTGTTATCATTCTAAAATTAAAACAGTTTGACTTATCCAAATCCAAGTTAGCTGAAATTATTATAATATAATTCATATAGTATACTTGAATATTATACCTAAATATTCGTTACTTTTAAAGTTATGAATTTCATTATTTGAAGATAATAAACATTATTATTTATTATTAACCTTACTATAGACGTATTGACTGCAATTTAAACTTAAAGGAATCAAACTTTTTGATACCTAGTTGTAGGCACTTGAGCGTTTTATTGAGTCTATTATAACATGATTGATATATACCAAATAATTTTTCGGTAAAAACATCAAATAAATAATAAACTATACAAAAACTATACAAAAACACAATGTTCTAAGTCAACATTTATAACATTTATAATATATTTCATATTTAGTGTATTGAAGCAAATTAATTCTGTTGAATAAATTTAAAACAAACATTTTCTTCGTTTGTTTCATATCAATAATTATTATTGTTTTCAGTTGAGCGTAAATATTTCTCTATGCTAAGTTAAATTGTATTTTTTTTTTTTTTTAAATGCCTTTTGAATATTTTTATTATTACATAAGTTTATTTATAAATCGTAGGAATTAAATTGTATTAGAAATACCGTAACAAATAATTTTATTAATTTTAAAATTTTAAAATTAAATTACTTTAAACTTCTATTATCATATTATATTATTATTTATTATACATACTGTACTTATAAGTTCGTTATTTTACGTGAAAGTTATTCCACTTCTATAATATAGTGCTTTAGATTAAATTATTGATAAAAAAAATTAATTAATTATATTTTTTAATTTTTCAGGGATCGAGTTTGGGTCAAGAAGTTTTTGATGTGGTCGTAAGACATTTGAGTCTTCTCGAAACAGCTTACTTTGGCCTTCGTTATTTGGATTCACAAAATCAAACTGTAAGTTAAATTACAAATTGTGAAAATTATTTAATAATTAATTATAGTGTACTAACCAATTTTATTATAATTGTTCATTTAAATGACCATTGATATAATTATTATACTTCACATTGGATAGTTAAATATTAAAATATGTTATGAGTAATAATAGTGATAATATAGCCCTATAGATTTGAGCGTTGAGTTACACAATTACAGGTGAAATAAACAGGCTATTATATTGTGAATAAAACCGGTAGATCAGAGAATGTATTTATTTTATAATCTATAACTTAAAAAGTAGGAAATTTAAAGTAGTTTTTATAAGTAAATATTTATAATGACACATGAAATTTAGGTCCATTGTCTGCTATATGTAAATAGTGTTCATAAATAATAGATAATAATATCATTTATATTTATATAAAATGTTGAATACTATCTTTAATTCGAATAGATTTATACAAATATTCATGACCATCTTGTACATTTTTAGAATTGTATATTTTTGACATTATTACATTTAGAATATTATACAATTCACATATTCATAGATAATACGCATAAAGGATTATATAATACGGTGCTTGTTGTTGTGGGGGGGATAAACATACACTAATGACACTGGTGGGTGTTTAATTAATTAAATAATAAGATGTCGGTACTGAGCCTTCAGAAATGATTTCCGGAAATAGAGATATATAAGAGGGTTTGAGGTTTGAAAATAAGGGTTATGACTTATGATACTGGATAAGGTGGTTAATTTCTGCGGAGCAATGAAGTTTGGCTATTTAAATGACCTCAAAAAATGTAAAGATTCACGTGGAGTGAAAATGTGTGTTTAGACTTAGTTTGTAGATTTAACTCATAGAAATTTATTGAAAAGTCCTAATTTTAATATCAGTTTATACCCACCAATAAAAATAAAAAATAAAAAAATGACAAGACCAAATTTTGATATTTGATCATTGTAATAGTGGCCATACTCATAAAAACACGTATGGTATGAAGGATATGGTTTGAGCATAAATTATGACTTTTAGGATTGATAAGTCTGAAGATTTTTTATTAAAATATATTATATATTTTTTTGTATTTGTTTTTTTTTTTTTGGTGGATTCACAAAGTGAATACCATACAACGATATGGTTTAAGAAATTATAAATTTGCATTTTGGTTTTGAGTTGGATTTTTAAATATTTCCCTTCTCTGTAATTTAAACCTGAGAAAGTGACCTTTTGTTTCGATTCATAATTATATACCTACCTGTGAATTCGTGTTTAGCACTCCGCAGTTAATAATGTTTTACGCGGTACCTACAACTTTTGTCGTATTATTTAGGATAACATAATAGTATATGTGCAACCGTCCTGTTATTATGTTCAATTATCATGATATTAACACAACGGCAGTATTGTTAATTATTGTGTACAGTATATATTATACGTGCTTGTATCTATGTATTCATGTACAGTCGATAATAATTTATGTTTTGCATACTTTTGTTTCAGCACTGGCTGGATCTTTCCAAGAAAATGAACAAACAGATGAAAGGTACGTACAGTACACACATTTATACCTACCATGCGTGATTTTGCATTAAAACCTTTTTGACCGAAAGTTCGTTGGTGATTGCAACCCTGGTTTCGGTTAGCCCTATCTTCTTCTATGTGGTACTAATCTTTATTTACGCCCATAGGAGGGACATACATAACGTATTAAGTTAGATATATATGCATATAAATATACATATTACGTACATGGTACACGCGCAACGCTTCGGTGGTGAGATGGGAGTGGGTTCCAAGGTGTATTAATGGGGTTTTAGTCATGCGGTGCATACGTGTTAAAACCGTAATAATTGTATAGTTGCATATAATAAGCCAGGGTTGTAGCCTTGTCAACAGCGTATGTGTGTTCGGTCCATTTTTTTTCATCCCACTGATGTATTTAGATAAATATTATATTATGCATTAACCATTTAAGGAGTGTCGTATTATGCGATAAAAACTTTTTATTTTCTACCGTGAACTATTAGATGGATGATTTTTTTGAAAACGCATCTAAATTGAAATTTAAACGAGTAGTTTCTGAGTTGTTATTAAACTAAATGTCCTATAAAAGTAACTGTCCTTAATATTGTTTTTACATACGATATAAAATACATTTCATACCTATTTAGTTTGATAAATGATAAGTACTTGCAATATTTTTATAAATTAGTAAATTATGCTAATTTCTAGTTTTCAAATCATGTGTCTCCATATATTATAAACCTATCTTAGAGACTACATGGTCTTAATACTTAGAATTTAGTAACTTAGAAATAACTGGGTTCAGATTTTAATTTGAAAGTATTAACATTTTCAACAAAATTCATCTTCCTAATAATTTAAGTAGCTACCTTCAGAAATCATTATTCTTATATATTAATAAGTAGCATTCTTGGTGAATCATTATGTTTACTTTTACGCCACTATATTTAATGTTATGATCGCGATATTCGATGTCCTTAAAATCTATAGCGTTACGCTAGACTAGTCCTTGTACACCCTCCGCTAATACTATAGCAATAATAATAATAGTAATATATCGTAACTGCTGTGCATGTTATTACCTACTGGGTACACACACATTCACATACGCCACCGCTCTCCTGAACCGGGGGTTTTAATGGCAGTAAAAAACATTTCGATTAAAATCGCCAACGCTCGTGATTTACGACCCATAACGCGCGTATCGGTTGTGGCTTTTTCCTCCTCGTACTCGACCTATATTATAATAAAATATATACTGGAATTATTTCCAAACGCGCAATAATCGGACACAATGCCATAGTAATACTTCATAATAAAATCGATTTATTTATCTTTTTCAAAAAGATAAAATTGATTGTTATACACTGAGAGTCAAAATAAACATGTGGATACCTATTCGTTTCAATAATTTATAGCAAGACAATCGTCACCATACACTACATTTACAGTCAGTATTCCAAAGATAATTTATACTTGTATAATATGTAAATGATACATATTTATATATGACGTGACTTGTATATCGTATTTGATCAATCATTCTAAAAATCGTGTTGATTCATGAAAAAATAATTTGATTTGCAATAACTAATAATTAAGAGAATTAAGTTTGTTTTATTATTTTACAACTATATGGCTTTATCGATTTCTTACACTATATACATGCGCATTGTAGCTCGACGTTAAATAATCTCATTTTATAAGCTCACGATTTCAAGCAGATTTAAATGTAAAAAATAATTAACAAAAAAAAACAAAGATTATTTTAAAGTGCTTGTCTTTAATCAAAAATAGCGTACGTGAACAACTCAGACAAAAATGAAGCGCCCGTGAGAGAAAGAGAGAGAAGAGATCAATATTATTTTTAATAACCAGTATCTACCGGTGGGTAGGTAACCAATTTGGGTGTCTATTACTTTTACTTGTGTTTTAAGCAGTTGTAAAACGTGCTCGTAATTAATTTCACGACATTAATTACGTCGGGTATTTCCGCGTGTGCGGTTGGGTGTAGATAGTAAAAATCCGTTGGCGAGTAGCTGGCCAGGTAAATATCGCATTTCGTTTTATTAGCAATATAAAAACAGAGTAACGTCTTTATGCTCGTAAAGAAAAAATAAGTAAAATAAATCACGAGCGCTTTTTAAGATCAATTTTGTGGCCAAACGTTTCTTTTATTAAAGAATTCTCGGAAGGGAAATTTTTTATTTTCAGTTTTTAGTGATCTACTAGCTAGTAGCTACACGAAGTCCTAACATGATGAATTTAGTATTATTAGGTAGATTCTGAAAGTTAATTCCACTGGGAAAGTCAACAATGTTGGTACAAAGTTTGATACCCTACGTCGACTAATTGGTCCACCTACTCCACATACACTCGGTGCCATCACTATGTACGACGAGTGGTAGTGTTTTGTATACACACCTATATCCGTATACCCTCCATTATATTATATCGTGTGCTTTATGCGTGTCATACTGTCTTATGTGGCTTACAAACACAATATATAGGTACTCAGAAATAAACATATTGTATAATTAATCTCACTGGTTTCTTTAGTTTCCTACATTGAGACCGTATTGTATTATTATATTGTTTTGTCTTAAAAACAAACAGAATTATAGAGACAATTAAAAATTATTTTCTGTATAATATACTAATACAGATTGGTATACATTTTTATTTTGGAATTTTTATGTTTCAGGTAATGAAAACTTCACGTTTTACTTTGGTGTAAAATTTTATGCCGCTGATCCATGTAAGCTGGTCGAAGAAATCACCAGGTAAGATATAGCAATTTGTATTTCATAATATAATTCTAATGGATATAACGGTATTAGGCATTCATCTTAATATTGAAGATGATTTAGTTTTTATTTGGCCCGAGCTTTCGTAAACAAGTCAAAACCGGAAATACTGTACTGTATATTACAATATTATGCATTGACATTGTCGAATATCGGTGTTGTAAAAAATATCAACTTATTACGCCTACGTAGTAATTATCCTTCTTGAAACCAAACGGTCGATCGACTTTATGGTCCCATGGTCAATTTTTTTATATATTATAAATTATAATATTATGTTCTATGTTTATGATAATAAAAATAATTGTAAATAATTTCGAGAAATAGAGAATGACTTTCTTAAATGAAAACTGCTCTTTTTTTTATGTAAATGTACCTAATGATTTATTTTTGATAAATTTGATATATTTAAAGTTACTGATAAAACTTAATAATTTTAGGGTAATAATCCGTAATAATGATTTTATATCAAATATAAAAGATAGTTGTAATATTTAATCTATTACACTTAGATCATTTTTAAAAATTATAAAATTCTAATATTAATGGCTATAATTTTCAAAACGCATTTAAACCAATTAACATAAACTAATATTCTTAGTATATAAAGTCTAATAATTTAGAAATAACTCGTTTAATTTTTGGTTTGTAAACATTATCATTTTTAAAACAATTATCAGTAATAGATTACAATTAACACAGTAAAAAAAATTTCAAAATAATTGTGCCCTCGCATGACACTCGTCAAACTTTTTTAAAAGATATAACAAAATGTATAAGTGTTTAAATATACGTAAAATAAGAGACTATCTATTTAAATATTCTGAAACTTAGAATAATTGGGCTGAGCATATGATTCATTATCAATGTTATACCCTTCTAAGATGTTTTATAAGAAAATTATCTTGAGGCATCATAATGGGTGATTTACAGAAAAATATTAATAAAATATAGTAAACTTATCCGTACCGCTATTAAATGTCTATCGAGCGGCCGTGTGTCGACAAGTTGATCTACGCGTACACCTAAATATTAGATTTGGTGGTTTACGACGATTTTAATTATATGTATGCGTTTACTATCGATCGCCTTCCGGCCGGGTTATCGGCGGATCAGTGAGTGAGTGATGTACCTACTTGGATCAACTGTCGTGTGGGCGCCAGCTGTAGCTATTGTGCCATTTATGCAAATAATATATTATAATTTATAATATTTCATTTTTCAATTCAATTTATGGGTATGATCAGAGTTTTTTTTTTTTTTAAAAGCCGTAAACACGAAATCGAATAAAAAACATGTAATCTCCTGTGTCTCTCACCCAACACTAACACCACAAGTTTTAAATCGATAAAATGATCAAAACAATCATTCTGTAACGTGGTATAATATGTTATTGATAATGTTGGTGAAAATAATTTTCGGTGTATAAATTAAAACATTATATTGTCATGGAAATTATCGTAGAAATGAACATTTCAACCCTGGAGGTTCTTTTGTAAAAAAAGATATTTATCTTACCGAGGCGCATATTATTATTAAAAAAAAAAAACCATGTACCTATATTGTATATAGCAATCGATTTTTACTTTCGATGTGTGCATACTGTACACCATTATATTAAACTTCCATAATTATATTGTAATCGAGACCACAACAATTTTATTTTACATAGTATGCGTTTATTTATATCATACTAACTGTATTATTGTCTTTGAATGCAAATTTTTTTTTCTCTGTGTTTATCTTAATATGATACTAATATGGTAATTAATTAGTTGTTCATATAATATGTTTGTATAATATACAGAATCTATATTATTTGTAGAAAATTTGCCATCTAAGGTTTAAACTCTATTTATTTTATTCTTATTTAAAAATGATAAAAAATACCTGTTGGCTGCGATTATACAAAATTCTTCGTTTTTATATTACACTAACTAGGATGCTGATTTTTTTTCTCACTTAGACTTATATTTTATTAATTGTTTTTTCCTTGCTCTTTTTTTGGTTTATTATTCATTTATATAATCTACTTATGTTTTTAATATATTATGTAACATAGTTCATTTTTTTATTTTATAAGATGATTCAATTCGTCACTCCTTTATTTTTTTTCCTCCATAGAAAACAATAAAAGTTTGATTTATATGATTTTTTCGTTCCATACTTGAATAAAGTTTCAAAACTCAATGAAAAGTTTACATATTACTTTTGATCGAATAAATATAGCTACCTAGTGTATAGGCATATTGTTAAGTTTATAACTACAAAAAATATTATAAATAAAAATATAAACAAACAAAAACTATACTTCATAGTATTAAAAGCAATAATATATAAATCGACTTTTATCAAGTTGTCTGAAATAAAATTCGTTTAAGTATAGGTAATAGCGTAATACTCATCATTAAAAGAAGACTATCTTAAATTATAACATATTTTAATTTTAAATCTATTATAAATAAAAATATTACAAACAATCAAACCAAACGAACAAAAAATCTATGATTTATATACATATATTTATTGATTTATAGTTTTTCTAGTAATAATATTTGTTATACATATTTTTTTTGTACATAAAATAAGATTATTATGAAGCCATTTGGCTTATCGTTAATGTTACATGACTTATAAATCATAGCACTTCAATTTACCCGTACTCTTGTTAGTAATATGCTCCATCGTGTTGAAAATCTCTATCCAGCATGTTCTTCTCGAGAATCCGATGTTCTTACAAAGTCATTTATAATATTTCGTTAAAATTGATTGCTTATATTTTATATTTATGCTTGTGTTACAATATTTACTTGCGATTGATCAATATGCGTTGATTTTTTATCTTCTTGTATTCCTATACCCTAACTATTCTTATAAATGCAGTAAAAACTCATTTATCACACATATATCGACGCGAAGTTAACACTTTTTGGCGCCAAGTTACTCATATCACATGAGTCGCAATGAACGACATTATCATTTTTTTTTTTCTTCGAAAGTTTTCAATTCAATGTATAATAATATAGTTTGTATAATGCTGATATTTACTATCATCCATATAGTAAAGCGCATTGTATCAACTTATCGAGAGAAAACTTACTTGCGCTCGATTCGTAAACGGTAATGAAGATTACATTTGTGCCTATATATTACTATATGTAGCTTATTGTACTCGTATATAAGTTTGCATTGTTATTAATTGAAATCGTTGTTCATACTATATGTATCGTTGCAGTCGTTGGTAACTTCCTGTATTCGATACTAGTTTCATAAATGTATCATATATTTTCACGATCTTTATCGTGCAGTTTAATGATTTGGTTTTGAAATTATCTTAAGCGCTTGATTATTATCATATTATAATATGTTTGAATCTCATAAAGTTTTTTTTACAATAAATTCTAAATATTTAATATAATATGATTATAATATAGTATTATATTAATTTATAATATATGTTAATTTTACTAATCAACAACTATCGATTAAAATATTATATTTAGATATTTTATGAGCTGTATACTGGATAGTTTAAACGGATGTATAAAATTGTATTACGTTTATTGAAGGACATTTCGAGTTTTAGATTTTTACTTTTCCAACTAGCTCTAAGAAAATAATTTGTTTTGAAAGAACTTGTTAGTAATTAATATATATAAATATATAATATATAAACAATAATCAGCTAGCAGTATGCGAAACGTAGTCTGAATATTTCTGAATTTACTAGTGAAATGCAAAAAAAAAAAATGTTTTATTGTCATATTATTATGTTTATAGTCTATAATGTTCTGAAAGTATTTCAACGAAATTGTCAATGATTTACATATTATTCATACTGTTAGCTCTTCTTTTGAGTGTTTATTTTAATCGTTTCGTATTTCATCTGAATTTACGCATATTTTACCCATAGAGCACATAAGTTTATGAAATATTAGTCGAATGCCGCCACATCATAAAATTATTAGACCTCTGTAGGCGAACAAACTTCTCTCCGACGACGGTCATTTATTATACAAACAGTCTCATATACGAATCGTTAAGCACTAGGTCCAGCCCCACAAAACGCTGTACTTTATATTTACAGTTATTTATTATAGTTTACAAAGTCTTAGAATAATATATATGTCACATGTTTGACGATATATTGCTGCAGCACGATGAAATAGTATGGTATTTTTTTTCACTGTGAATATAATATTATATTAATGACGATTACTATTTTTAAAACACATTAAATGATCTACATCACATATGTATAAAATATATTTTTGAAGCATTGCAATCAATTATTTTTTGATTTCTTCTACATATATCTATACATTTTTACGCGTTCTTTTTGAAGACTTATTATTTCCGAGTGGAAAAACAAAAACTAAACACGTACTATCTACATCAGTTATACTGTTTTACTTTCGCTGTGGAGTATATGTACATTATAGTTCTTTTGACGGTGTATTGAAGTCACATATATCATATAGATGGCGATTTGAAATTAGCCGTACTGATACCGTGTATCATTGCCATTGAGTTTACGAGGGTCCAAACAGAGTGAGGAGAAAGGGGGGGGGAAGAATAGAAGAGCTTTTGTGCTTGGCTCATTAAACTCAGTCAAGGCGGTTCTGTCGTCTCTTTTTATTTCATTATTATTTTTCTTAGTTCGTTGAACACAAATCACGCACACCCTATGTGGTTGTTTGGTGGGCGAATCCATTACAACACGTAGGTACCAATATAACTGTACTAACACTGCAATCTGGTACTGCCGTCAAAATTGACCATACTTGCGTGAGCAATAGAATACGTGAAAAATAAATCTCCAGGTTTTCGATTTTCTACGAGACGCCGAACAAAAATAAAAATACACTCGTATCTATATGACATGTGCATATGTGTAGACAGAGCTGTGCCGTTAAGATTTAGCGCCCGGGGCAAAATTAAAAATATTAGCCCCCTTATATTCAAAAAAAAATTTTTTGGCGCCCCCTTTGAACAGTTTAAACCATGCGCCCGGGGCACATGCCCCCTAGGCCCTCCCCACGGCACGGCTCTGTGTGTAGAATATGATGTATATTATATTATACGTCTTTCGATACAATAAAATATAATATTTATGTATATTATAAATAGTATATAATACTTAGTACTTACCAAAACAAAAATAAATGTTTCGTTTAAAAAATTGACATTTGTTTGTGTTGGTAGCAAGTTATAGATTTATAGCCAAGCGTGATGTCGATCAATACAATATATAAACGATTTATTATTTTTTTTAAGATATTTATACTTTATTCGATCTAGTAAGTTTTCAAAGATCAATATTTTATAGTGAATATTTAATTTTCTCAATTGTCTTACCGTAAAATGTTTGCTGTTTATCAATAATTATATTAACATAAACTTACAATCAACTACAGTGACAAAGTTCAGACCAACTTACACAATATTTTTAATAGTTAATGTTATTATACGTACCTATATTTGGGACTAGGAAAGTGAGCCGACGGCCGATGAATCGACAATTGACGAACTGATTTTGGGTATTATTATTGTGATAAAGATATTATATTATTATGTACCAATCCAAAATTTCCAAATAATATCGATATTTATCAAAACAATTATTTGAGATAAGTAACAAACCGGTATTATATATTTGTGTTATTTTCAATGTTACATTGAATCAGTGATGTCATCGTCGTATTTTATTTTATAATGATGGAGTATTTTTTGTAGAACAACAAACTTTTTATAAATGGTTATATTTTGGTCAAGAATAAATTGCGTAAAAATCGTATCTGGGAACGTAAAACAATGTGCATAGAAAAAATTTAAAAATAACTGAACATTTTAATGCTAGAGCTAGGACTGATTGTGTCTGCAATGGATAATAGCGTAGGTACATTTTATAAATTTTAAAACGATTATATTGATTATATAAAATCCAAGTACCTATGAAAAGTTGTAATTTAGTAATACATTTTTTTTTTTTTTTAAACATTACTAATTTAGATAAATTGTTGGTATACTGGTCGTGATCCCGTATTATTCATATCCATCAACCACTATTGAACCAGCGTCATAACAGATATAGATGATAGGCCCAGGTTAACCCTTATAGTCAAATTCTAAATTTGTTATTCTTAGATTATTCGCAATAATAAATTTTCAAATACTTATTATAATATACTATAATATTAACTATGAAAAGTAATAATTATTATCTATATTTATTCAATGAATATTTAAAACCACGTCAAGTACGATACTATTGCGAGTAGATAAATGCACCTTAGTATTATATAGTATAATAATATAATAAAGTAATCAAAATAATAGTAAGTGTATTTTCATCTTAATATTACGTTTTTCTCTTGATAATTAAGTATATTATATAAACAACCATATCGGATGTTTATTTCGATCCGATTAGCATGTTTAATGTTTATTAGACTCCCACTTCTGTTTTTAAATAAGAGTGTTATGGATTAAGTGCCTTATTCATTGTAATTTGTAACTATAGTCACATACTCTTTCAGACGATAATATACTTACAATATAAACGTCAAGTTGTTGAGCGCCATTAAAATAATATTATTTACGTTAAGTCTATTCCGGTTGTACATACATATACGATATACCTACTTAAATGTTTACATTGTTTATATTTTGTCGTAGGTGTGACTCAAGTGGTTACACATGCGACCGACATGGCGACATGCTCTCACATGCCCTTATTGACTCGGTCCTAAATCGCGAACACACTTAAACCGTGGTAGATTTTATAGAGAGTTAGAAATATATCACTATATAACATAACATAATAGGACGAATATGCGTCATGCGTAGGAATACACAAATCGGTTAAAATGGTTTTCTAAACGAAACAATGATAATGTTTTAACAAAAAATACTCGAATTGTCGTGCATATTAAACATTGTAATAATACAACACGAATGAGTAAATAAGTGTATATCTTATTTCTATATATCATAATATCTCACTCATTATCAAGGTGGTAACAATAATACGCGTGAAATCTGCGTGATAAACTTTTTCTCTTTTAATATTTTTAATTGAGATCACGACGAAAATGATAAACCTGCAAAAGAAATAGAATTTATTACGACGCCAATAATATATTTTTACCGTAACCTCCATACATCTCTATACGGTATACAGTATACACAATACGCTATAATAATATTTTAATATGGTGTATCGAATTTCTAATCGTCTAATAATAATATTATCACAATACGATGTGGTAAAATGAGGACGATACGTAAACAGCATGACTCGTTGTTTATTCTCTATCGGAAATGAGGCTACCACCGCCGATGGGAGCTGAAAGTTTATCGTCGAAAACTTTTAGATAAGGCGACTAGACGATTCGTTGCACAAAGATTAACCCAATTCGGAGTAAACGTATACGCTCTGTAGCACGAGATACTGCCAGGGCGGTTGCGGTGTAAATAATAATCACAATACATATATATATAATAATAATAGTATGATATGTAAAAGATAGTGAAAGGTTAAATCGATATTGTATACACCCTTAAATAATATTATCTCAACGTGCAGCGCACTCAAAAACGTCGGACTCACTGTCATCCCTATGCTTCCTCTCGACAACCTCTTGAACCTTTTTTCCTGAAACGCGTTACTGCAAATGGGTAGGTATCGTTGTAACTTTAGGATGACTTGAATGATACGACGACGTCGTCGTATACCATTTTATGCCTATTTCTCGTAAAGATGACTACCGGAAACGACGACATTTTTTCGTTTATATAGTACGAAAAAAAAGGTCTATAATAACATTGGAATAATCCACCTCTGCCTCCGAGTATAAATTATACGACTTATATATATATTGTTATTGAAAAATAATAAAGTGTAATATATAGATCGTAATTCGTAGGAACTAGATGACTTTCATTATTGTTGTTGCGTAAAACTTTCGTTTTTTTTACTTTCAGTTTTTTGAAAAACGGGTAACGGGGTAAATACTCATACATCCACAGTTTGAATATTGACGTTATTACTTATCGTATAATGCTGTTCATAGATAAATTAATATACATTATTATTTTTATCACAATTTCGTATGATTTTTTTTCTGAATTGTTTTATTAATAAAAAAAGCCAATTTCTTATCACCAAGGTTAGGTTAGATAATTGTTAAATTGGGAGAGGACTATTTCATGAAGTTTTAAATTTAAGTAGGTATTCAAAAACTGAAAATATACATATTTCTTGTATAAATATTGAATATGGAATTTTTAAACTTTCATTACTCCTCCACCCAGTGAAACTATAAACATATATAAGAAAATGTAAATATTTAATAGCTCAATTTGGTATGAATAATTAATATTTATATTGTCAGTGTACGGTTGTCCCCTAAAATATAATGGATGTATCTTAAATACCACTGTGACATCAAAAATATAGAAAAAAATGATTTATATTAAAATGTTAAATATCAGCAAATATTGATTGAAAACACAAACATATGAAAAATTAATAAATTGTATTAATACAATTACCATTCGTAAATATAAATAGTCAATATTCGTAAATAATCGATTGTCTGAATGATATTGATGAAATATCGATGTACCCACAGTGTTCAAAAGTTACTCATTTAATATTTAAAAAAAATAATCTTGTTAAATTTTATAAAACTTGAGTTTAAAATAATAAAACTACGTTACTTGCCTGCAAATCCACTGATGTCTTGTTTTAAATATTTTAACAATAAAATTAATTAGTCGATTAAAAATAGATTAGCATAATTTATTGTTGATTTGCATAAAATGCTAAATTATTTAATACATTATATGATCTTTAATTTACTAAAATCTTCTATAAGATCTTCCAAGTAATGGTTTTATTTTATTTCAACCGCAAAAAAATATGTATAATTTCCTCCAAATGCTAAGTTAACACAATAATGGAAAAGTGTGATAGCTTTCTTTGTATGTATTTTTAGTGAAGTCTTCGTCGTTATTAAATTATTTTTTAAAAGAGAAAAGCGATCTTCTCATATAAATAATGGGGATATTTAAATGTTGTGTTTGATAATTACGTAAGTAAGTGTAATAAAAATATAGTTATTTTAAAAATTATTTATACCATAAAATTATGTAGGTGTATTTAAAAAAAAGTGATTAGGTAGTGTACAAAATTGAACATTCAATCAAAAATGCATGAGCTTTTATAATTGATAAATTTTCTTATGTTTAAAGAACATGTGTAAATATATATAAGAATAATTTAAAAATAAAATAATTATAAAATAATTTTGTTATCGTAAATTTAGTTGAATTTTTTCTTGAAAACTGTGTGAGTTTCGTTATATTTTACATAATATTATGTTCAATATGTAAATATAATACTGAATACATTTTGAGGACTATTTGAGTTGAACTTCTAATCGATGTACAAACTACAAAAACTTACGAAAATCATTGTCGTTACTATTTCTTTAAAAAACGTTTTTCAAACAAAATAAATACGTAGTATGTATTATTAAGTACGTAAATTTATAATGCCATTTATGACTATAGCTCTTTCGCTTTTGCTCGGGGTTCGCATAGAACCTATATTGTTATTAATATCATAGAACTCGAGTATTATAATGCTCATGTTATATCTATATTGTTACGCGTATAATATGTAAACTGTACCTGCAGCAAACTAATCAATTTTTCGTTAAACTGAAGGGATCTTACTATTCTAATATACACGTTATAATGCACCGTGAATTCAAAACAATACAGCTATTGTGGTTATATTGGGATTTCACAGATTTGGCAAACGGTTATTAAGTAAGTGTTTCATCGAATCAGGTAACTGGAGAGGTTCTATTACTATTACGCTATCTTTCTATTTCTCGAATATATTAAGGGTTACTTAATTGTTTGTATATAATATATGATTTAATATTACCACTCGTTTACTGGAGTGGAATAAGCATTATCTCCAAATTGTTTATTATTTTATTTTATTTTTTTTATAGTTTTCTTGGCATATTTCCCATGCGATATATTAATTATGATTCATGTAATGTGACGTAGTTTCTTATTTTAGTTTTAAATATTACTTCTATGCTGTATTCAATGTATTATAATAATTTTTTCTTTGTCAAAAATATAAATTAATTTTCATTTTGCAAACTTAAAGTTATTTAAATGATAATAGTTGTTAAACATTATTATACAAATATCTCTGTATATTGAAATTACGATATAATTTATAAATAAATTATAGTTTTTAATTTCGTTTTATAATATTAAATTGTTTTTTTTTTATTCTGAAGCTTTATTTTAAGTATACTATGATAGTAACATAATTATTAGTCTATTATGAGTACAAACATTTTATACGTTAGGGAACATTAGTTTCATCAGTGGGCATGCCTATTACGATAACGGTAAATATGCAATCTGGTTTTTCAACATAAAAACTATTAATAAAACATGCGAAATCCAAAGAGTTGAATGTTGGTTTTTTTATGTAACAAGTTACAACTATTAACTACGAATTATACTGTTATGGTGTTACGCATAACTTTTGAAACGTATTATACAAATTATGAAAATTTAATTTAAAATAATAAAATTTGATGTGAAATATCTTATTTTGCGTTATTTTAACGCAATTAATTTCATATATTTCGATTTTCTAAATATTTGCTGGTTGTTGTATTTGTTTGATCTATCTAATTCCGAATACAAGTATTTTATTTTATAAAAACAATTACCCATTTAATAACTTTAATATAACAAAGTTTTGGAACGTTTTAAAATTAATTAATATTTTAATTACTAATTGTACATTTTGTACATTGTTATGATTTTTTTTTACATGAAATGGTGTTTATATCGACAAAATAAAATTTTGAGTCATAAAACTATTATTATTATATTCATTCATCTGGATAAATATAGGACGATACTTTTTAGGTTTCAAGTGTCTTATCCTTTTGTATTTATAAACGTAATACTTATATTTTAGCTAATATAGAACACCGTTTGCAGTAATATTAATATTATTAACAGCTATGTTCCATTTTTTAATTTCATTAAAAATAACTTAATTTAATATAATTAAATATAATTTGACTTCTTATTGAATGAATTATTGAATTGACTCGAAACAATTAATAATTTAAAATTCATTATAATTGTATAAATTGAATTTCTATTATGATACATGGTTTATATATTTTAATTATATTATGTTATTATGTTGATATTATTAAGTGTTAGCTGAGGAGGGTAAACTTTCATAAAACAATATTATATATTATGTTGTTTGCGGGAGTGTTGTTTATTAAAATGTCAGTTCAATTATGAATCACTATATATTATAATAAGTATGAAACAATGTATAAGATTTCAATCTTGTTTATTTTAATGAAATAAAATATTGAATTGAATGATAAATGGTATTTTCTTTATATGATTTTAAAAGATTTTTGATGATCAAATTTAAATTTTAGAACATCAAATTCAATTTCCATAATTCATATAATATGTACATTACTTAATTGTCTATGAAATTCGATTTATCGAACATTTAATGGGTATTTTGATAACTATACACTTTATACTTTAGTCACACATATTGTGGTGGCTAAAAAAATGTCTGAACTGATTTGATTTTTTCCATCATAACGACTATTGTCGCAAAGTAAAAAAATATTAATAATGAAAAATAAATTAGAAATTAGAAAAATAAAATTATATGTCTTAAATTCACTTAGTTTGTAAAATTAATTGATTTTTTTATAATAAAATGCTATACAGTTTCCTATATTATATATAAATTTAATACTGAACTCGTTTTAGCGAAAAGTTAATAACAATTTTGCCAGAGGAAAATTAGCCATCACCGCCGATTTAACAAGCAATAATCGTTCGTGCGTTTGTGGGCCAATATATATATAAATAAAGTAGCATGTATACCAAACGTATAGAGCGTCTAATGAAATCTCCCCCCTTCACATTTTATATATTTATATATATAATATAATATCGTGTAAAAGTCGTTCGACAGACGCCCGGAGCCATATCCGTACAATAATATGTAGTGAGAACTGTGAAAATACGTTTAATGGGACTTGCTGTAGCAGCAGTTTATAGTTAAGTTCGTCGCCTATCATATGTATCTTAGGTACACGGGACGTGTTCTGTGCAACATCTTAGGGAACTTAGAGCAAACACAGAGAATTTAAAAAACCATGTTTTTTTAATCTAACATTGTATAAATACTGAAAAAAAACTGTAGAAAAAACGCCTTACACGGAGATTTTTTTAAAGACACGTTTTTTTTAGTTAAAAAAATATCAGTGTTTATAGAAGTATTTTTTAAAGTAATTTTAATAAAATTTCACAAAATTATTGAAAATAAATACAATTTTTCTCATTTTTCTCGTTATAATTTTTACTTTTTTGAGGATATTTTGTGTTTTGAATATATTATATAGAATCTATAAAGGCATGCTGTCATTCATAAGAGTAAAAAAATTATCACGATGAAAATAGTAATAGGATCATTTTTTTCGTGTATTTCTTTAATGAAATATTCCCCAAATGTTAATGCTATTCGATAAACCGATATGGTACTGATGGATAACACCATAATATAATAATATAATATAACACCTCTTATATTTAAAAATGTATTGTAGCACGTATGATGTAATATTCCTATCGATGATAAAAAAAATCACCCTGTAAAATAATATACACGTGGTATAATAACTATTGCCGGTTATTAGCGTATACACGTACATAATATAACATAGATGCGCGAACTCATTGCGTGTATCCATAATAATATATATTTATACCTCTCACGTGCCGGAAATGAATGAAATCGCCGTATTAATGGACTTTCTTGGTCGGACTGCGCGAAAACATTCACCGTGGGACACGCCACCTTGTAATTTCGTGACAAATACACGACGGTTATGATTGATTCACCATTTCCTATTTTACACTCGTTTTTATTTCTCCATTTTATAACGTCACGATTCGCGCACGGACATCGTGTATAATGTACATTTTCGAGGGCGAGAAAAATGTCACCTCTGTGTTGATTGCAGTGGAGGCGGAAAATCCTTTCACCGAAGGCGAGTGTATTTAAGAATTATTTTATATTGTACCTATACATGTATACTTATCGCGTGTAGAGTGTATAAGTGTGTTTGTATTCTTGCGGATTGCATAAGCTCATTGCTGCAGTAATATTTTTCGCCGACATTCGTGATTATTACTTAACTAGAGCACAATGATAATATAATAATAATACTTACTTATATACACCTAAATGCGGTCGCGTTCTATTATAGTTATTATGTGTACTTATGATTCTTGTATTATACGAAACGTCAGAGGACGTGTAATCGGACAGGAGAAATTAATTTAGTCATTAATTGTATGTGTGTGCACGAGGATAATGGCCGCCAAGTTGAATATATATATACTATCAAATGATAAAATCGTGATCACATAATAAATTTATTACCTATGCGTTTACGAGTTTTATTTTTCTCTCTCATAGACGAGATTATCATTCGAAATCGTTCAATTAATTATAAATCATTGTATTCAATTTGTATTGTGCATTTATATGATTACCAGTAAAATTCGATTACGCATATATTATTTTTTTTTGATTTTCTTAATATGAATGCTTGTTTTGAAAGTATTTACTCGTATATGTATATGTGTGTGTATATTTCACGCTAATAATTTTTAACTCTTACATTTGGTCTGTATAATATATAGTATATACTTTGCTGCTGAGATTGCCGTTTCTAAACTGATTCGACTCCCTGTAGAGATAACCACACTTTATTTTTCCGACTGACGAACGATACGGAAAACGTTATGATACAGTGGGTCGGTTTTATTATTATTATCTACACTATCATCGCTGTGACCACATCATTTTGTCTTTCCTCTACTCTCGCTGATTTTTCCTCACAACGCGGAGCTGCATTTGGTTCCCTTCAACTACTATAATTTCCGTGTAAAGGCACAATAAAAGTACGTATTAAGGCACGTATTAAGAGCACAATACCATCTCGGCATTGTCCGCAGGTAAAGCATTAGTTTTTGTATTCAAAAGAAAAGGACATAGCGAAAAATACATTTATCATAGCTTTAATAGTGATTTTATAAGTTGCAGTGTGTTATATATTTTTATTGTTAGTATTAGAATATATGAATAATAAAAAAAATTAAAAAGTGTAGAGTATTAATATACTTGATTATTTAAATACGACGCTCTCCTAGAATATTATTTTTATTTTCGTTTAACAAAAACGCCTTGAGATTATAATATAATATTATATTGTATATCTACATTATAAAATTATAATAATACTAAATAATGAAACGAGTTTTGCATTCAAATTGCCACAAGTAAATTAATGATAAAACTGCTTTTAGTAATCTTGTATCATTATCGTATATTAGTAATCAATGACTTTTATACATCGTGAAAAACATAATATATTATAAATTACCGTTGGAAAATACTATTTGAATCACTTAAATAATACTAAAAATGTTTAAAAGGTAGATAAAATATTACCTACAGTATATAAGTACCTATAGTAAATAATAATTATTAAGAATCACATAGATAATAATATGTTTTCAAAATGTAATTTATCATATATTATTCAATAAATATTTTATTTAACAAGTGTGCTGGGAGAAATATTAATATATTTTACTCGTTACACAATTTATGGTAAAATTCAAAGGATAGGTATGAAACAATTTTATTTTTGTTGACTTGTTGTTTATAATAGTGTATTATGCATATTGTATATAATAATAAGTTGTAAGAAAACAAATACAATAACAAATTATACAATAAAAATAAAAGGAAACTTTTATGTAGTTCGTGAATAAAGTTACAGGCATAGATTTATTGTAAAATAAACACAAGCAAAACATAATTAAGCTGGATTCAACCATATTTAATCGCTGTATAAAGTTTATTATAACTCAATAATAAAACAATAATAATAGTTTCTAATTATAAATATTATATTAAAAAAAAATTGTATAATAGTTATAATAATATTATTATAACGATATATATATTTTTTTTCTTCAAAAATTCCATAACATAATAAAAATGAATAATTTTTGGGTAATACTAATTTTAAGTTTTACTCATTAACACAATTTTCCTAAATAATCAGATTTTACTTGATCTTTTTTAATTTAATATATTTATCATATGATTATAAAAAACTGTATTTTACTATTGTGTTGAGCCTTTCACTTCATACAATCAAACATTTATAGTTATATATCAAATGCGCATGTTTTATTGGATGGCTAATTAATTGTAGCTACCTACTTCATGTCTTCATCACACAAATTCATATTTTTTTTTATCTCCTAGACCAATATCTTTCATATTAGTTATTATGTAGAGCGCAGTTTCATAATAGTTCTATTTTATCTATTTTTCTTTACATCATATACCATCAATCTATACTTTTAGATATGGATAGATAAAATTCAAGTGTTAAAAATTTTTTTATAGATTACATTTTTATCAATCAATACAATATAACCTACGATTCGTTTTTTTTTCTTGTAATTATTTTTTAATATTTTGGCATAATTTTGATTTTTAAGTAAATTTACATAAAATCGTTGCCATAGGATTTTTTTTTGTTAAGAAACAATAGATGATGTAGTGACGATAGAAAAACATTCATATCTTAATCATTTGCATGGCAATTTATTGTTGATAGCGTTGATTAAGTAAATGTGGTATTTTGTAAACATTTAAAATTTTCCTCGTTTTGTGGAAAAATTTATATATACGGGATATATAATATTAGAGTCAGATAAATGGTGTTATATGTATTTTTAAATATTCCTCGACGAAGTCGAAAAAAAATTCATTTTAAAATGAATATTTTTCCCTCACTGTTTTTTTTGAATAATATACATACAATACACAATACCTGAGATTACAATAAGGCCCATCGGTTTTTGTGTTAATTTTTTTTAATGATAAATAGCTCATCACTTGGTTAGCTTTAGTATATTTGTATGATATATATATATGATATGAAAAAGTATATAGGGTTAATACACAAGTTGACAAACAACGAGAATAGAATATTTTTTAAAATAGTAGGCGTACCTACTGCTATATCATGTATAATGCATATTATTGACACGTCAGCGTGTAATGGCAAAATTACGCAGGAATTGATACCATATATATTTTTATTAATTTTACAATACATTATATTGCGTGTCATTATTAATTGAAAACGGCACAGGTGGTGACATTCGCACTGGTTTTATAGAAATCTGTTACGCCACGTAGTAACAGAGAAATTAAAAGCTTTATGTTTGTGGTGAAGACGACGACGACGACAATGATAATAATAATTATAAAAAATAAAAAAATATTGATCGCTACTTGCAAAACTCCGCATAAATTTTTATTATGATATAATAATATATAACTTTATATATTTTTTAATAGTTGGGTCAGTCGTAATTTACTAAGCTAGATACTATAATACGTATATTATATTACAATACTTACATACAGCGGTGAGGTGTTAATGTTTTTAATTTTAAGTTTTTTAAGTAAATATCAAACACCCGTGTATGTAAGTTGCAATATATTATTATTATAATATTACGTTTGGTATAATAATTTGGAATTTTATATTAGTTGACGAATATTGCATTCATCTATAAAATAATATATAAAACCAACTATCGTTGTTTATATCAGCTTTGATTTTTATCAGCTAATTATAATTGACCAAACTAGAAATCCTCTATAATATCATGTATATAATGATGAATTTTAAAATCAAAAATTTGAAATGCATGTTTTTAATAATTAACGTATGTTTTAGTACAGGTACAATTATACTAAAAATACATTTTTATAAATACCATTTAAGTATTTATTATTATTATATTTTTAGTTTTTAATTCAATAATGAATATCGCAAATTGGCGACTACATTTAAATTTTCAGTTTAAATTTGTCTAAATTTAGTTAATTAAACTATTTTAACTGTTTTTTTTTGGTATTTTTAATAAAAAAATTTGCATATTATATTTTACATTTTTGCTTGCATATTATTTTAATATTTTTGTGCATATTATTATCTTGTCTATATTAGGTCCTATAATTTCTGAGCCTTAAATTCTATGAATATCGAATTTTATTCGACCTGTGCTATAACTCAAATTAGAAATATCCGTGTTACCTTTATCGCAGTAACATTTAGTTTTAAACGTGTCGTGCAGTTAATCGATGAGGTGTGTGTGTGAACTTGTGAAATTCGGTAGCGTGGGATTTTCGGGCCTTCCGTCCTCCGTCCGCGTTTATATCGCCCTCGACGATAAAAACAAAAACAAAACAAAATAAAATAAAACACACATACTCATTATTACCTATTATTATGCCCTAAAACTAATAGATTCGAATAATCGAGTTCACGCCGCGCGGAGACCGGTAATTTGTTTTTTCCCAGACGATTGCACACGTCATACCCTGTTCATTATAATAATATATTTAAATAACGCGTATGATATAGATAGGTGCCTGCGATGCGTTTAAAATATTTTGAGTCCGATACACGCGTGTGTGTTCGTTGTGGATGGTAATTATTACAGTTTATTTGCCGTACAACACGACATCGATCTCCGGTTATAATGATCGAGTCGTGCGGCATAGCCTGTAGCTCTCTGTATCGCACGAACGCTGCCGCCAGTTTACGTATGTATAATATTCTTGTGTACCTAATGTAACTATATAATATACCGAAGTTATGTGTGTAGAACATACATTATTATTATTATTATTATTATATTATTGTTTTGTGAGCTGCGCTCAAGTGAAATCGGGTGGTAAAATAAATTATTCATATGTATTAGCGTTGAAAATGTTGTCGTTGTCCGCGTGGTCAGAACCGCGCCGCATCTATTATAATAACATTTTGTATGTACAATAATATTTTAATGTCGAAGTGTTGAGAATGATTCCAAAAGCTTTCTTAATGATTTACCCCCCCCCCCTCGATTTCCTGTAAAATAACAAATTTATTTAAATTCAAATTTTTAAAATTTTTTCAAAGACCATATTTTCAATTACTAACAGTTAAAGATTTTTAGGGAATGGAGATACACAATAAAACTTTTTTTATTCAAATAAAAACCAAACTTCTTAACAATAAATGGTTAAAAAAAATTTTTTTTTTTTAAATGTTAATATTTTTAATTCAAAATTAAACTGAGTAGTTTCTAAATCATTGCAATGTATAAGTGTATAATATTATACTAAAAAAATAATATATATAAAAATGTTTTTACGATAACATAAAATAGATATGATATTGGATCTATATTTTATAATACTTGGATTATTTTTACACATTATATGTTGATAAATTAAAATTAATTACTCACATTTTCATATAAACATACCCTACATATTTTCCAAGCGCACGGACCTAAATTATCCTCAGTAAGTATGCACAGAGTTAAATAACTCAAAAACCACCCTTTGAATTTTCAGAAACATTATTTGCTAAATAATAAAAATACTAAAGAGTAGAAAAGAGAAGTAAGGGTTCTCATTTGAAAAACAGAAGTTTTTTATCTCCACAACAAAGCACTCTTTAAGTACCTACTTAAAAAATGTTCAAGAATTTAAAAATATTTAAAAATTCCAAAAATCAGATGTAGATTAACTATATTAATGACTAAAAATGGGATGAACACTGAGGACATTTAGTGCATCATTCTGTATATGTCTCATATGTGTACCCCGGAAAAGCGACGTGCGTCGTACCTAAATGCAATGTCGATGATTTAATGTAAAATGTCTTGAACGTATCATATTTGTAAAAATTAATATGTTATTATAATATGTACATACAGTGTCGTAGACATTATTTCTGAAAGGGGGAGGATCAAAAATTGAAAACGACATAGCTAAATAGGAGGGGAAAATTGGGAAATTGGAAAATCCCCCACCCTCTCAATCTCAAAACTTTTTACTTGGATAGTTAAATATTTAACAATTAGAAACAATAAATATAATTTTAATTGATTCAAAATTCACATCTAACACAATAAGATAAGCTATAAATTATATTAAAGTATAATTATAATAATCATAGTCTTCATCGAACATTTCGACCAAATAAACATTACTTTGCTATAAATAAACCAAAATAAAATTTTAATGGTATTCAGTTTTGACAAAATTGTTAAAATTCAATAGCTCATTGATCATAATCCATACTAAATATTCTAAGCAAAGACAAAAAAATAATAATGCCAATGAGGGATCTGACCCACACGTCCCCCCTCGTATACGCCACTGGTGTACATAATGTGCAAGATTGCATAAAACAAAAAATTCGTAATACTATACTAACTATAATAATGAAAATAGTAAAAAAAATTATGAATATAATATACGTAGTAGAGTATTGCAGCCAAGTACATTAGTAAATTATTATTTTTTTGGCTATATACAGGCAGAGTTAATAATCTGAAAATGCGTTTCTATTAGGTATGATAATAATTAGATAACGAAAATTACGCGTGTTTCATAATATGATTATATAGTATTTTATGGTCCACATAAAACGAAAACTATAATTTGTTGAATTTCGAATAGTTATAAATTATAATATTCTATGTGAATTATATTGCAGGAGGCGTACTAGATTAACTATTAGACTATAACTCTCGCATTAGTCGGCGTGAGTACTGTATTATATAAGTCTTATCTTTTTATATTTTACTGCTGAAATCATTATATTTTAATATGAAGGGTACGAATACCGTGAAACACTCTCTCGTATATTGACTCTATTTGAGCGTGTATATCATACAGTATACACAAAGTGATATATAGTATAGTACAAATTCTTATTATGTCAAACGTCGACATTTTGAATCTTGAGTTATATCGAACTAAATTTGATTTCCCTTAAAACTATTGCACTTCAATAAAACTCAAGTGTTTATTGTATAGTGTTATATTATAATATTAAGTGTATGAACTGAGTACGCGATGTGTGACACCACAGTATGGCGATGTTCGATAGCATGTTCTCAGTGCTGCAATGTTTTAGTAATATATATGATAATGCATTTAGTTATTTAAAATTTTGTGTTGCAGGTATCAGTTTTTCTTGCAGCTCAAACAAGACATACTGCAAGGACGCGTACCCGTCACCCAAGAGCTGATGGCCGAGCTAGGAGCGTATGTCGTGCAATGTAAGTACACAATAATATTATACAATCCTAGTGATAGAATATATATATATTATGTAAATGTATTTCATATGTAAGCGCAAAAGCCGTTTGATATTGACAAACATACGCATGATCGCAAATAACGCAAAGTACTCGGATTTCTTTCGAAGGCAAACCGCAGTAGTTTTACCGCGATATTAATGAAACGATTTTTCTCTCGCCTGCAGGTTATTTTCCGTTTTACCGTTACACGCGTATATAAAGGTATGTGGATAGTTAGTCATTTTGCAGTTTCTGTTACTACAGTTTTTTTTTCGTAATCTACCCGACCAAAATCAAAAAGACTCACGAAAATCGAAATTAAAAACAAGGAAAATACTACAATATCATGTGCGTTTTACACGCCGAGCGCACATCATCCCGAGGCTGTTGTTAAACTGGGAAAATTGTTTTTCCACTTGTGTACTTCACTGCCCGTTTTCTACATAAAACTTTTTCACGCCTTACCGAATCACCACCATCATCCCCTCATCGCCGCTACCGTGACTTCCGACCAGAGTTTTACCATGTCCTTGACGACGTTGTCGCATACTATGGTATACACTATATAGTATAGTATAGTCAAAAACAAAAAAAATAATTATAACACTCTCGCAAAACAAAGTCGACCACCGTCATTTTAAACAATAGTCCTTTGTGTCCGCTATTTTTTTTTTTACCAAAAGTGCTCATCGTGAACTGAGGGCTAAGATTACATTTTCTTTTTTTAAATTTATTTAATCTAAAAATTATTTAAATATATCGTGCAGTGCGAAACGATTCGCTGAACTTATTATGCATACAGATTGGAGTATAAGATAATGTGGTAGGTTTTATCTATAACTTTATTCGAAATATCACTAATTTTTTATCATTTAATATTTTAATTCGACGTGATATTTTTTCTTACCGTTATTAGTTTATTACTCAACAGGACATGGTAAATTAAAGAATTCTTTCATTTTATATTGTTATATAAGTCTACACTTTATAGTAATAGTTTATTAGTAATATTAAATTCTACATAATTATTAATTAGTTATTATATATTATTATGGTATTTTTTGTAGACAAATATTAATAGACCGGTTTTAAAATATATATTATGTAGCATGTTAAATGTATTGGATTTATTTGTTAGTCATTATGTTATTATTCATTATACGACTTTAACTCGAAAAATTCAAAGAATTGCTAAATGGATTTAATTTACGTCCACGGACACACTAATTCTTCAGTAAAGAATATTATATTAAGAATAAAACAAGACGGAAGTATTATATTATATATACAGTTAGATTAAACAGAGTTAATTTTTCTTTAAGTTTAACTATTTTAAAATGTAAAACAGATGACGATACGTAAAAGTTGAGTAACGATCTTTTACGAGATTCTTTATGTTCCTCGTTTACTATAAAAATGTTTATTTGCTGCGTCTTTTTTTTACCGAGAACTGAACTTATTTGATATTTTATTTTCTATTCGCCAACAACACTGAATGACATTTTATCGTAATAGTTCATCCCCGCTCAATACTGTTAACAGTTGACATTTCGACGGAAAAACAGGTCGTTGACTCAGCTATGTAAAATGTAAGATGTTGATATTGAATGACCCGTTTCATTTTTAACAATGTATGTGTTGTTAGCTCATAATTAAAAATCGAATGATTTAAATGCAAATGGTCATCGATATTTTAGTAATTTTTAGTAATATTTCAAGCTAAATACATATTTGTTCAAAATCTTTTAGATACGTTGTTTTTAGTATTAAATAGGAAAAATGGGACAAAATCATACAAGTCTTCGTTATATTGAATTGATATATTATACATACAAAATATTACATATTATATTATTTTTAAAAGTTGATATTATATTGAAAAAAGATAAATAACGTAACTTGAAAACAACCAATTATATAAAATGCAATTTAGGGGTTATATTATATAAACATCGTTAAATATACAGAACAAACTTGATCAGATTACACTTACTAGTTGAAGTAAAACAAACACATCAACTAGTTTATATAGTTGACATCTAATATTGTTTTTAACCTTCTAATAATATGTATGTTTCCAAAAATAAATTATTGCAAATATTGTATTATATTTGTATATGTTATACTATGTGAATTATATATTTTAGAATTCAACTTCAATATTTTTTATTTATTTTTACTTAAAATCCGTAAGAATATTTTTATAAAAAAACTAATGTAATAAACATGTATAAACGTCAAAACTCATTAAGAGTAAAATATTTTGTAAATTTATGTCAAAAATGATGAAAACGGATATAAGACTTTAATATCGGATAAATATGTGTAATATAGGTAGACATTGTTGAGTGGTGTGTGAAAAACGGAGAACGTAGCGTTAGATAACATTATGTTATTGTTTTTATAGTAGGTAATCGTAGGCGTTGGCGTGGATGAGAAAAGCGGCATCTTCAATATTATTATTCAATTATTAATGAGTAATGAGTCTGGCGATTATGATAAACTATAATATGCATCTTTCGTGTACGATATAATATTATAATAAGTGTTAGGTATATCATTTTTTTTTTTTGTTCGTAAATGCCATGGACACTATCGGGGTTTCATTATTTCAATTCCACAAGCTATCGATTCTGGCAAAAATTTATTTATACCACAGGTTTAAAATATAGTGTAATACACAAACAAAATTATATAGCTCAAATACGTTTTATATTATATATTATTTTTATTTAAGTGATTCTAAAAGTATATATATAGTTTGGCTTGTAAAAAAAAAAACAATAGTGCAATATTATAGGTACAATGTAAGTTTATAACACAATTAAATTAAATTGACACTTTTTAAAACAGCAATTTTATGACAGTTTATTATAAGTGAATTTATAATTTTTTTAACTTTTTTTTATTTTAATAATTATCAACAATTTTAAATTTAAGAATATGTTTAACAAGACTTGTACTATTATTTCTGATAATATAGTTACCAATGTCAAATTTAATATTAGTGTAATAATATAATATTAATATGCGAATCATCGGAATCAATAATATATTAAATTTCAGCGGTGTTAAAAGTCAGAACAATCTATAAGTTTATTGTATGTAAAAAGATCATTTCACCGGAATCGATATACAATAGACAATCGTTTGATGAAACAAGTCAACAGTTGATAGCGTAATACCACGGATAGTCTGACGTAGCGTGAATATAGATGTTTCCGCTAAACTTTTAAAATAGAAAACCGAAAAAAGTTAACATCACGACGTGTAACATACAATATGACTTATACTAATATAATATAATGTACGAGATGATGCATTTAGTGTAAAACACTCATTATATATATATATAAAAAACTAACGTTGTAGAAAATATTTCTTTTTCATAATTTTAAAACATTTTCTACTATTTTTATCTCCTTCGAAAAATTTGTACAAGTAGTTTGTTAGTTAGTTATAAAATTATAAATATTTTAACTTAAAATAAGTAAAGCAGTGAGCCACCATTTTGTGGGGTACCCCTAACGACTTCACTCCACTCATTAAAACTTTAAATGCTATAAAACATCTTAAAAAAATCGTCCAAAATTTTAAATTTGTGTGTCGAAGAATTCTAAAAAGATATTCTGCTACAAAAATAAATTAAAAATGCATTTTGTCATAAAAAAATTAGAAAAATGTTGTTTTTTATGACTTAAAATAATTTAAATTAAATATTTTCAATAACGTCAATAGTTTAAGTAAAGTAAATGAATAATTAAATGAATCACCTTCTATATATTAGGAAAACCAAAATCTAAATCACACTGTTTACACTACGTGTGATATGACTATATGCGTGTATCGTTCTATATTTCTTTGCGTTTTTAAATATATTTCGAATGACGTGACAATCTACGTGCGTGATATCGTCTGTCATGTTTGGATCTAAAAAATACGTAATTGTTAGAGTCGACATGAAAACTGAAGACTTGTCTTACGCAATATATATATATTTAACGAAAGTGTATCCAAAATCCTGAGATAACGAGTATTAGTCGAGTAAAAGGGGTCGGATGCAGTGTCATGTTGCTCGACAGATTTTTTGTCGAAAAACACTATTTTTCTTATTTTTGCGAGTGGGAGGTGACTTTAGCCTATATATTCCCGAGAGCTGTAAAATGAAACCGACTTATTTTAACGGTCGACACTCATTAATGTTTCAAAAATCGATAAAAATTTGCCTCTCAACAAATATTTAGAATACATTCAGTTCAACATTTTGTTCAGTGAAATCTCTTTTAATAGACACCTCTAAATTGCGATTTTTTTTTAAAATTAACTAAAGACTAAAGTTTTACCCTTTAAATGAAAGATTAAATTATGGCTATCTAGAATTCCGGTATTAAAGAAAATCTTTCCGTTTATCAGTGGACCATTATAAATTTTTGTGTTTTACGTTTCAACCAATATCAAGAATAACAATAATAATATATTCTTACAAAAAAAAACGTTGATGCATATCTATATTATTATTTATTACTTTACAGAATTGATTCGTTATTATTTTGTTGTAGTTTTTTTATGAATTTATTTTAACATTTAGGCGTACGGAGTACACGCATTTAGTTTAGCGAATCTTGCCACCTTAAAAGTCATATAACTAAATTTTAAATTTGCTTATAAATCAGGATATGCTATTTTGTTTGGATCATTCGATGTGTATTCAGATAAAAAAAATTAAAAATATAATGTGTAGGTTGACATTTAAACATCAAAAGTCAATAATCTGCCTGTTCTGAGCCAACTAATGAAAAGTAGAAAAAAATAAAAGTAAGCGAAATTAAATGTCATAATCATAAAGTGATATTTGAAAGAAATTAAATTTCAAAAAAGTATCAACATCAATATTACTAGCTCTGTAGGATACTGTACTTGCGATCATCGTATAATGACGATAGCTTATAGCAGGTTCACGTACTATGCTCGTAATACGACGATCTTGATTATATTAGTGAACATACTATTACTATTGTAATGACAGATTGAAATTTTTTTTTAGCTCATCGAATGTAAATTTTCTTAATTATATTTGACACGAAACTTTTTTGCGTATTCTTGATGAAAAATATGCTTGTTTTCTTCAATCAGACCTTTAGCGATTAATGAAATATTTAAATATTTGTATAAACCTCAAATATATAATATTATCACACTTTTTTTTTGTGGGCCTCGGCCTGTATTGTATTAAAATAAAATTAAGTCAAATTAATGTTGTGATGTAAGTTTGAAAAGCAAACACAACTTTCGTTATAATAATGATAACTATATCGCAGTTCATGCAAGACGTAGGTTTTGGACGTACTTTAAACCATTAAACACATAATATTATACACTAAACGAGTATTAATGATAATATAATACCAATAACAATAATAATGTGTACTGTACGTGGATTACGGAACCTCGGTCGTTTACCCTAATTTTTTTCCCTCAAAAACTCGTCGCGCAAATCCATATCACCAGATGCAATTACCCTAATTGCGCGCCCTCAATAATAAAGCGTCGATTAAAAAGCCTCCTACGATAATGATAAACGTCGTATAAATAGTAGCCATATAATTCCACAATTTATTATTATTATTCCTCTTTTGTCATTGTTCGGTTTTTCTAAAATATTTTATTTTTCCCAGAATGGTTTTCTCACTTTAGCTGGAGGGGCGCGTGACTAATACCAAGAGCTTTTGATTAGCCGTCCTTATAGAATTACAAATACACACACAAGTCCAACAATAACATTTAATACGGATTTGCACTCGACATTACACTAATGCGCTTTCCGAATCGTGTATGTTATCTTAGAGTTTATATAATAATATACGGAAACAGATATCGTAAAGTTATGCAATATCTTCTAAACAATATTGATATCGTATATATATATATATATATATATATTTTATCTTCAATTATTTATTTCGAATTTTGTAGCACCCACTGGACTGTACTTTTATTTTTTATGTTGTGGCCTGTAAAAGATCAATTACATAAATAGTTATCAATAATAGAAGAGTTAGTAACGGAAAAATTCTCGACAATTTTAATTCAAATATTATTTTGATGTATTTTTAATTATATGATATCTGCACAGTGATTTTCAAGAATTTTTCTGATGATGGCAGGTGAGGAAATCATTAATAATCATAGGTGGATATCGTATACAGATATTAATATAACTACTATTGCATTATAATTATTAATTTTTTTCTTATTTGACTCGATATGATATTATAAAAATTTCATTATCGTTTTTACAAAATTATATAGTTTGTTTTTGTGTAACTAGGTATATTCACATTCCAATAGTTAACTAATTATTTCATATCCAAATATAAAGGTATTGATCCAAAACTTAATTTCATTTTCAGTTTAAATAACTACCTTAAGTTCAAAAATTTGATATAAAGAATTTTTGAATTTATTCTTACTGCAATATCAAAAGACGTGCTTAATTTTCTTTAATATGAGTTTTAAGTTCAAATTGTCCGTTTCTTTCACACAGAACTGTTTTTTGTATAGCTAAAATGATATATTGAATTTATTAAATTTAAAATATAGTTGATTGCCATTTACAAAACTTCAAGCAATATAAGGGATATTTTTAGAAAAAATATTTACCAACTTATCCCAAAAAATATTTTATATTATACATAATACTTTTGTATTATAATTTTGGTAATAGGCATTCATAAAGGAAATAAATTGCAATTATTTTTTATTTATTTTTAGGAGGAGAGAAGGGGTAAAAGTCTTTTGAAGGGGAAAGCTCCCTTAATTTCCAATATAACAGGAAAGATTATGTTTCTTAATTTAATTATAATGTAATAAACATTAGAACTAGTTATGCATATGTAAAACTATTACTGATCGTTAATCATGTTTTTTTTTTTTTTATCGTCGCTTGGGCATTAATTAAAATTAATACGCGTACACTAGATGTCATAATATAAGGTAATATTAGCTATAATTTAATTTTATATGCATAATGTACTTGGTGTAAAATATTAAAATTGCATGTCTAGCTTAACACATAACTGTGATAACACCGTTTGCGGGGGGTCTTCTCCGTTCAGACCACATTAATTATGATGCACAATAAGAGAGCACGACCGGCCCACCGCAAAACTAAATTAAAAACGAATGTTCAAGATAAATCTCCCAAATTTACGCCACAAATGAGTTTTTCCCGACCCCCATTTCATTATTTTTTATTACGGTTATACATCCAAATGTAAAGGATCACGTCCAACGCTGCGAACTGCAGTATTTAGACACGATTATGATTAAGATTAAACAGTTTCGCTGATATTATAAGGTAAAATGGCGACGCTGTTAGGTATATAATTATGTACTGTCCCTGTACCGATATACCTAATATACGCACACCTATGACAATAGTTAAACGTTTTTTCTTGTATTTATTTTTTATTTGTAATATTTATATCGACAGTAAAAAATACATTTCTTCTGAGGTGAATATTGCGTGGTATTACCGATTTTCCCGTTTAAAAAATACCGATACAGGGTTTTAAAATAAAATCGTATAACTGCAATGCACCGTATGATGATTATCGAAAACTAGAAGAAAACAGAAATTGTTTGCGTACGGATATTGTTATGGGCCCGAGAAGTAAACGCCATTTTTGGTGTTGTCGACGCGCGTAAAACTCAAGGTACAGTCGTAAAAACCTGAGAAAATTCATGAATTTCCACGACATAAGCCATCAAGTGTGAATATGGGTGTAAAATCGCACATTCAAACAAATAGTAATAATAACATTTATTTTTATTTTCGTCTGGAACGAGACGCCGTTTTTTCTTCTTTTACATTTCTCTGAATTTAACCTATATATGAGATATAGTGTTTTTCATTGTACTGAAGGAGTAACGTAAAATGTATAAAATATATATATATAATGTATATATTGTTGATATTATCCATTTCATTTGTTTTTCCAAGAAAAAGGTCCACTTCATTATATTTGTGTAGTTATTGTATCATATATACTTTTTTATTCCTACGCACTGTTTATTATATTATCTATAATTAAATTCGTGATTACGAATGTCCTTTATATAAAACATAGCACGATTAACTATAAATTATTTTCAAAAATATTTTATATAATATGATTTGCATGATATAAATATAATATAATATATATATTTTTTCTAATATTTTTCTATTATTTCTAAATATTATCGATTAAAAATCATAAAAAATCTTATGATTAATTATTATTGTTTATGTTTATGAAATTGAAAATAATTGTTTTCAAAGGTTAGATTATTGAATTTTAATAAAATTAAGCAAATTTGTATGTACTTACTTTGTTTTACACAAACATTAATTAATAATGTCGCATACGTAGTCAAATATAATATAATGTAACTTACATTCAGCATTAATGGTCAGTTGTTTCATATTTTTAATAAGTATTCAATACTGTTTTTATCATTATATTTTTCTTATTCCTAATATTGTTTACAATATTACAATAGTACATTTTTCAGTACAAAAAGTTTGTCTACATATTTTTTAGTTCGTTTTCCCCGTGGGTAATATAGTAGATACTTGATCTAACTTTAGTCATTTTTACAGTTTTCATATTATTATGACTCCAAAGTCATCTGCAGTGACATAAGAATATATTCTTGTTTTTTTTTTTTTTTTGGTATAAAAAGTTTTTTAATATTCCCATCATCAACATACAATGATGGTCTCGCCGAAACGAAGGGGCGACAATTAAATTCTCTCTCTTACACACACATTCACTGTAAACGTTGAAGTTGGATCAATTCTAGCATGGAAATATATACAGAGGGTTTGTAATTTTGTTATATTATGTGAACCATAGGCCGGTCACTGTTGATATAAAAATAAACTTGAATACATTTATATATATCTAATATAAAATATATTAAATGTTATGTGATAAAATGGTATTTTTATTATCATTTTGAATTTTCAATAAAAAATATTAACAATCCGAATCTAAGAGACCATCGGCATTTAGTCTTGTATTATTTTTTTCTCTTCAACCCGAACAAGGATTCCGACGACTACTACTAACTGAACTACCCGTCGTTGAAGAAGGGAAATCCTCGGACACACTCGGGAAAAATACAACATTGTTCTTTATCTATTCACATGGTAAATAATGTTTTTTTCAAACACAATGGTATGGAGAACGAAAAAAATATAAATAAAACCCCTTTTCAACCGAACCACTCTAAAAGTGGGCGGTAAGAATATCCGTTACAACGGTACGGTTGCCAAAAAATGGTTAGTTATTTACATTGGATACTACTGAACAAGTTACTATCCGGGAAATTAAATTAATTTAATTTTATCACTTTATATTGTTGAATAAAATAGTTACAAAATAAAATACGGTTTATAGAATTTCATTTTTTTTTAATTTTTAATTTTTTCCACAATACAATAGAAAAATTTAAAATGATTTACCATGCTAATAATAAATAATTTTGGTTGTTAATATCGTAATAGTTATTTATATACCTTTTATACCCTGAGAAAGGTTTTTTCACATTTTTAATATTTATTTATGACAGATTGCACAAAAAAATCGATATTTATTGAACTATTCCTATTTTTGAGTTATTTATATTTTAATTAATAAAATATTATTACGAGCTATAATATAGGATTTTAATCGATATTTAATAGGATTTATGATGAATATTATTGCAGGTATGAAATATAATTTAACTGTTAAGTTTTGTACATTAGTATTAAAACTTTGGTTACATTATTACAATTTATGTATGTCTAACATAAGGTAAATTATAAGTATATTATATCAATATTTTTTGTTTATTCTAACTTCGAAATTTGGTATAATAATGTATATAAATTATTATGGTCATTATGGAACTATCATAATTTATTATTATAAAACACTCAAATGATTCGGGTACATATCAAGTGTACATTTTTGCAAGTTTCGACTATTATTATAATTATTTTTGAAAGTGTTACAGTAGGTTGGTAATTTGCCAAAATGTTTACACTATCCCGCTCATATAAAAATACATTACGGTAAACATAATACGATTATTATGAATTATGATATTTTAAGGTTACTGAAAATTTTTTATGGAAATCTGAATAAAATCGATAGTTTATGCTAGAGTGAGCCAGTACTGTTGTGCATAGGTCGGAAAGTATAATCTTATTGAGTTTCGCTAAAACTGATTTACTCTACATTATTATTACAGATGAAATAATATAATAGTATTATCAAAATTAATAATGTACAACAGTTTTGGTAATGATTTTAATGAAATAAGACGTCATACATGATTATATAATTTTGACCACATCGATAATTCTAAAAACGTTTTGTAATTAAAATACGGAGACCAAGAAAGCTAACAAAACAGTTTTGTAGCAAGTGTAGGACAATATATTTTAAGAAAGTTTTATAATGTATTTATAACCAATATAATAATAATAATAATAATGATAACAGTAAATACATAAAATCTAACTGCTGGTTAGGCTAGTATAATAAATCATGAGATGACGTCGCTTTTATTAATAATTATAATATTGTCTAGTTTCATATTTCTAGTATTATCAGGGTAGATAAAAATAATCAACTATTAAGAGGATCACGTAAATCTTTAGAGGAAGCACTAAATTATAGTTACGTATTGTGATGGAAAGAATATAATAATAATAAGCAACGCTGTACATTTAAATTTAAAAAAAAAACTTTAAAAATGCACTATTGGTATTCTAAAGAATCGTAGTTAAAAAAAAACATAAAAATCTATCAAGTGTAAAAATATTCCAAATGAAAGGTATTGTTAGTTAAGTGCAATATGCGTACAAAACATATCGTAAAATCTTTATAATACGAAAACTTAATAAAAAAATGTAAAAACTTTTAACTAACCAAACATTTATACAATTTTTTTAAAAGTACTAAAAAAATACTTAAAATTGAAAATATCAAAAAATGCAAAGTAAAAGTTTCAAAATAGAATTCATTTTAGTATCTTATTTAAGCTTTGAGTTAAGGAAACTATATTTTTTACAGTAAGCTAAAAATAATGCATGTTTCTACATATTCACAAATGTTATAATAAGCAATAAAAACAACAACAACAATATTGTTATGGCGTTCGAAACGACCCGGCGTTTACCATAGGCAATTTAACTGCTCCGAGGATTAGGATCGCTGGACCGTGTGCGCTTGCGAATTTAATCGTTTCGCGTGCCCCTCGTCTCTTTGCAGCTGTGCACCGATGAATAAATTCCCCGCTTTTCCGATAAATTTAGACGATGCGTCTTACGATACCTATTATAATGATAATTATTTCACCTTTGTATAATATTCGTGCGGGGCCCGAAAACAATAAATTGAGATTCAATAACGCCAGCTGTATTGTTTCCTCGTCTCATCGAACGTAGTTAGGTAAACGATATTGGGCGTTATTTTATTCTTCTTATTAATATGACACATGTTTTTCAAAAATTGAAAATAAATACCGCTACCTTAATAAATGATTCCTACTATAATATTATAGTATTTATATATAATAATACATAGTGCTATATAAAAACGTACTCGTTTGCGTGCAAGCTTTTTTCAGCACAAACATTTCTAAATATTTTATTTTATTTATGGTAAATAAATATTGTTTAAACATGTTGAAATACTCTTACACTTAAAATGTTCGTTTTATGCAATATACTATTCGTACAACGTTCTGATTTAGTGTGTGTGACTACCCAAGTTTAGGCCATAAATGGCGGAGAAGAACGAAACACAATGTGTGTTTATTGCGTTGTTGCGTTGTTCTGGGAGAGCTTAGCCGGGTCTGAATAAATTATTCTATTAAAAGTTTAATAATTATGCGATTATATTGTTATAATAGAAAATGTAGTTCAAAGCGAGCAATCCGGGTTGGCGGCTTTAACGTAGTTGTAAATATAATATTTGAGGTCCAATTTTAGTACCTAATACCAAAATACTGTAGGACTTGTGTAATCTTGTTATACAAAATATTATATTATTAAACACTTATAAGTACCTTAACGAAACACACGATGCATCGGATCGAGTTCGTTAATTTAATTTTTTTTCAGTACTTATTATTTTTGAGCTTATGTACCTACAAAGACATATTGGGTACGTTGGGATAATTATACTTCTTACTTTTTAGCGAGCCATCTGTTCGCCTATAGATACTATATAAATAGTTTTTAATTAGTGTACCTATATACGTTAGTGGGTTATTTTTCAAAGAATAACTTTACAACAACTATTAAAAAGAATAATTAAACCGTTTGAACATTTTATAACATAATTTACACGTATTACGGGGCCATAGAAACGGACCTAAACGATTATAATCGTTTGGTTTTTTTTTTTTTATCAAACAAAAATGTTATTTGAAAATATATTTTGATAAGTCACAAAATGGTAACTATAATTGTTTTTTCGATAGAAATATATTATGTCTAAAGGAAGTGTGTACGAGGATTTGTCTATGATATCTATGTAATAATACGGGTCGAGTTGGAATACAAATTCCAGATCTCATTGAGTCAAAAATGTCGAGACGTATTTTCTTGAATTAGAGCGCTAGTTGTTGAACATCCACAAAAACTTCAAAATCCATCAAAATGGTTGAGAACAGACGCCCGGTGAGGAACTCTGCAGCACATTGTTCCGGTCGGGGTGAAACGCTAAAAATGAAAACAAAAATTGCTTTGTTTCTTCGCGCAGCGGGTTTCTGGACTTTTTTTTTGTTGTTCTGTTTTGTTTTTCGCCATTCGTATTTTGTTTTTCACTCGCCGCTCGTAAATTTATCCAAACGTATAGCCGGCGCGTAAATCCGGTAGGTATATTATTATTATGAAGTTTTAATGGGACTCTTCCGGCGCCCGAGAGTGTAAATTAATCTCAGTGGACGCGCGACGAAAATGCATATACATATAGTATGTTATTGTGTTTGTGTATATCAACGTGTGTGTATATGTGTTTGGAGAGGTGTAGCAGGTAAAAAAACACACATACACACGTTGGGCTGGTAATAAATATCAATTCCGATGGTCGAAAACTGGCAATGGCGTTAGCCGGACGATGTGAAAAAAACGGTTTTATAATAAAAAATGCATTGCGATAACTCCGCGTATGGATTCTTTCGCACATGCGTGAATACGTCACTGCAAAATAAACGGTTCCAATCGCGTGACTACGGATTTCCGGCAAATTTCACAAGCGTATGTACTACTCGATGGCAGTAATCAGTAAAATAGCAGGGCCTTCGGCTGAGTCATCAACCCACCGGTCCATAAACTACTCAGCGAACATTACACTATACCTTTATAATATTATGATATTATGTAAAGTATTTTAAAGTCGTATACTAAAAGTTGAAATATTTAAAATAATTTTTCTCATCAATTTATGCGGATTGGGTCATGCATTTTTTTAAATGAAAACATAATTTTACGGAAAAATCAAATGTACCTAATAAAATACACCTAGTTATTTATACATTACTAGCTAATCTTGTACGGCGTTACCCGTGATAAACTAAATAATACGTATTGAATGTTGATTTATTATCACGTTAGATGTAAACTATAAAGATTTTTAAAACTATACTTTGAATGGTTTTGACCAAAATTTCATAAAATCCTTTCTAAATATTATGTTTGATAAATAGATATTTCGAAATTTTAAAAATGAATCAGTTTGATAGTTTCGATTGCATGTTGATTATTAACCAATCAGTTAGGACTTGATAAAAAAAAAAAGTTCAGAAATAGTGATTTGTTAGTAATTAAAACAATGTAAATACAGTTACAAAAACAATAGTACTTGTTATATACTTATCCACTTTATAATTGATTACTACCCATACTTAATTTCGTATATAAAAAAAAAAACTTAGTTATTTTTTATGTGAACGTCACGCATGTATACTATTACACATAAACGTAAATGATTAAAACCGTTAAAATATATATTATATTGTCATGCAATAATTACAATGGATAAATTCGTATTAAACAATTTACGGTAAAGTCTTAGATTAGGTATACTACCGGCAAATGCATACAGTACAAAATAATAAAATATAAATGTTGTAGATTTTACTCTACATAATATGCGATGTACATATTATTTTAAGGTCTCCAAGCTTCAAAAGAAACGTTACCGTATAATAATGTATCTATACTTTAGTCGAGATGGTACTTTGTGTCCAAAAAAAACATTTCGGACCTAAAATTCAGAAAGAAACAAGTGTCTCGCGTCAAAAGAAAAAAAATCATATCGTTTTTATACAATATTCTACCACGGATAAACATATATATGCTTTATATAACAGTTAGAAGACGTAGTAGAAGTAATGGTATATAATATACTCGTATTGCGGCCGAGATAAAATATATGATTTTGTTAAGGGGGTTGTTTATTCTGTTTGGTGGGTTTTTTTCTCCTTCTCTTCTTCTGCCCCTCGTTCGCGATGTAAATAGGAAGCAATAAAGATCGACCCGAGACCGCCCGATTTCGGCCATAAATATTGTGTAAATCTAGGTGCTTATTATTAGTGGAAAGAGCGGACGCGCGAGCGCTAATATATTATCTTTGCCCACGCGGGAGGCTGACGACTTTTGCGCCCAACTGCGGTCGACTTTTCAGTGGTTTCTTTTTTTTTAAAAAAAATATATATAATAATAATCATAAAAATCGCTTGTCTCCTGGTTTACGTAATCCGGTTGCGCATATAACGATGTATTATTATTACTTATTTTATGATATACGTTTGCCATTTGTTTTAATACATTATTGCTGATGTATACACTAGAAACGTTCGATCTTCGATAACGATGGAAAAACTATGTATTATTTATAATCATTTCAACACACAATGAACTTCAAGTCCGAACCAATGTTTCAAAAGTTCTTCTCGGCTGTCAACAATATTTTTATAATCAGTTTGTTCCGATTGGACTGCTGCTAAATCATATTATTCTGTTACTCGTATTGTTAATTAATTGACGGAAGCAGCAAACTGCCGAAATAATTATTTTAAGTTTATGTAGCAACACAGATTATAAAGATTTTAATACGCTCACTACAAGTCGTGTAAGATATTTCAGAAGTATACCTACACAAGATTGGTAAAGCATGACAATATTTCCACTTCCAATGTACGCCTCAATAATTATAATTTGTTTAACCCTGTCTAGTGCTGTATAAGAAATAATCATTTTGAAATTTGAAAAAAATTTACTCAACTTACTTTTGGAGAAAAGCGATGTTTCTTGTTTAAATATCATTTCTTGTACGTTTAAGAAGATTTTTTCAATACTTTAAAAACCAGAGAATAATTTAATTACGTAAACTATAATTGAAAAGCAATGAATTTTACATTCTACCGTCCAACTTAGCTTCTATACATGTATACTTTTCAATGTACATAAGGTCAGCGGTAGGTTGAGTCGTTTCTGCACATTGGCTGTCTCGGCCCATCTATTCACACTATTATAACTTACAAACAAAAATCCATATTATTGTAATACAATGTTGCCAAAAACTGAATAAAAAGCTATGTAACTAAAACCTACCATCCATAAATTTCACCGCAGACTGTTTTATCGCGTCTTTCGTATACGTTTTTATTACGGCTGCGAATATAATTAATAAAGTTTTGCTCACGATATAAAATATGAAGAACACATACCTAAAATGCACATCGTTTTTTATTTTAATTAAGTGATAGTGTACATAATAATAGCGTATTATATTGTAGTCTTATCTAAGACTGTGATATGCCACTAAGAAGATTTTGGAAATATTTATCTACTAGGAATACTTAAAAAAAACTTATAGTAGTATACATACTATAGCTAGAGAAACTATATTGTATTTTACATCAATTTAAAATTTTATTTTTACATTGATAGCTGTTTTTTTAATAATTGTAGGAACTTGAATAATTAGACTTATATAATATTATAATGTATCTAATACAATTTTTGAATTACCAAAAGTAGGTACTTCAATTCTCCTGGCATATTTTTGCGCATAAGTTAAATTAAATATTGAAACATAATATAAACAATCCAAATGACAATTATAATTTTAACTCTCAATTAACTGTCTTGGAATATTTCAAAGAATTTTCGTGTAGCTGACGGTATAATTATAATTATCATCTAAATACCTAATGTTTATTATGTTATTAATTTTAATAATGATGGTATTTTGTTACAGCCGAACTTGGAGATTTCGATCCTAGGCGACATACGTTCGGGTACGTGTCTGAATTCCGATTCGTGTCCAATCAGAACGCAGAACTTGAGAATCGAATCGGAGAAATACACAAAGAACTCACGTAAGTGCAGCACGCTATAATAAACGTTCCTCCACCCTCGCTGTGTGCGTTTACCTATTGCGTTTTTTTTTGTTTTCTATTTTATTTTTACTTTTTATGATTACTTAACGACAACCATTTTGTAGGGGTCAAGTGCCTGCAGTCGCCGAGCTGAATTTCTTGGATAAAGTCAAGTGGCTGGACATGTACGGCGTCGATCTTCACCCAGTACTGGTGAGTGCAGTTTAATATATTTCCTCCACGTACCACAGGGGTTAGGTACGCAGTATTTAAATAAAAACGCTGCAAAGTAGGTACCTATAACGTAAGACGAGAAAAACAATTATTTTTCATACGACTCTCCCTAGCGCGAGCGTGATATTCATAAATGTGTTGAATACCGCGTATTATATGCATCGCTTTGCTACGCCACACGAGTGGTGAACGCCGTGATTGTTGTAATATTATATAATACATATAATGTGTTCTCTCAAAACGTTATAATTATTGTGGTTTACGAGTTGTTGTAGCGTTTTACACGCGCGTAGATACCTGTCCATTTAATTAGTAACATTTTAAACAACAATGGACTTAGTTATATTAACCGATGAGATTCTTCAATACGTCTATACGTTATGTCAATGATAATTAATGACACTGTGAAAAAAATTTCATACGCAGAAAATTTTTGTAGTGACCGGGAAATCTAGTCGAGTAATGTGCATTGTATAGTGCACGTCAACAATAATACCGATTTACGAGATCCTTAAATTCACTGGGAATGTAAATCTCCGTCTAAGTTCGTTACTTTATGATAAATTATTATAACAGCCCACGCGAGAATGATTTATGTAATGAATCGTTTAAACCAACCAGCAAAATATGTTAAACCACGGCTTACGGCCTTCAAGACGTGATAGTACCTATTGCCGAGTACAGTTTTAAAAACGGAAAAAAATGGAATAACCAGTATACATATACAATGTAGGCTGTCTTTATTTATTGAGTAAATTTCAATTTCGATGTCTTACTTAAAGTAATCGCATAATATTCAACAAATTAAATAAAAATTAAAAATCAATCAATTTAATGACAGAAATTTGTAAATAATATACGTATTATGAATACATTACATTCTATAACACTTAACTATTCAAGGTTTAAGGGTAGTACGTGTGGCACAAGTTCTATTCCCATCATTTGATTGGTTTAACATTTTTCGGAATATTTGTATCTATTTAGTTTTATAAGTATAATAATAATATAGTTACGAATATTTAAATTAGTAAAACATTGAAAATTTTAAAAGTTTAAATTTAGCCTGCAATAATTATACTAGGGACCGCTCAAAATAATATATGTTCACGAAATTACGTAATTTTAGACAACCCCTGACTAACGGTTATCACAATAATTCTGTGCTGACACAGTGGGCCCACTGATATTCGGGGTAGGTTGAATCATTACATTATAATATATTATATGCAGTCAGCCCATAAAGCTTCAATTATTTCCTCGAGAGCTTTTACGGGGGAAATTTTTTTACGGTAGATACAAGCTTCGCAGTGTTTATGCCTTTGAACTTAAACAACCCTATTTTTTCCACGTTCCCGAACAAATTATAGAATTAAACCCGCGCTTCAGCAAATCGATCCTCATTCGTATATTCCTCTTACTCGCACCACCGTCCACCGTTTAGCTGCAGCTCTGGTCCACGCCTATAAAATCGTAATTGAAATAAATGCCAGTTGCATGTTTTTATTTAATTTAGTTTTTTACTACCTATGCGAATTCGATTTTTCGTTCCTGTTTCACGATTGCGAGTGCGCAAATAAATTTTATTGGTAACGATGTTGTTATTATTCGGTACTGAAATGCTTGCTTCCCACGCGCGGACACACACATACACACGATGTTGTTTCGGTATAATATTTATGGTGGTTGTCATTCAGTGGCCGTTTAATTTATATCAACAATTGCACACAATACATAAATAATTCCTACTTGTCACAACTGTATAGGTACATACGAATCTACTGGATGACCATGTACGGCTTACAAACAAATAATATCAGTATAATATTATTATTAAAAACATTTCCATACTGATTTTTACGATATTAAACGTTAAATACGTCCACGATTAACACTGTCCCACGCGCTGTCCTTAATGATACGCTCGTGAATACCGAATGATTCACCAAGAATGATGCTAATACCAACGTTTTAATTTAATAATAATTTATGTTTTCTAATTTTTAAGTATTTTTTATTATCACCATTTAAAGATTTTTGTACTTGGTAAGCGATATCATTTTTTTTTTTTTTTTTTTTAATTAAATTTCCCCTTTTTTAAGTTGTCTTAAATTATTCTTGAAAATGTTGATGTATCTAAATCGAATTTTCAACGATTGGTTTTTGAGTTATTTAATTGCTTGTACTAATTTTAATTAGTAGCTATCTACAATATGTTAAAATACGTTTCAATGATATGGAGGCAATTATCCTTTGTATGTTAAACATTTTCGTAACTTAAAAACTAATTATTAGAATTTTAACTTTTGATATTTTCTAAAAAATCATAATACGCTTAATATTCTAATGTTTAAGCGTTTATTTCTTATTTTAATAAAAAAATTGTGTTGTATATATTCACAGAAAAATCTTTAAATATTACAAAAATCTTAGTATTTAAAATTAATATAGTCTGAAAAATGCTCAGTTGATCTTTCCGTATATCATTAAATTATAATACATTATGTACGATTATAAACGTATATTTTATCATGAAATGTACCAACACTACGAACTTGTTAGCTTTGTGCAGGTTTATATTATCCAGTGTTTTACGTACTTACATAAATACTTTTGTACATATGCATTTCAGTAGTTTGACTACAAGTAAATCAAAAATATTATAATATTGTTAACGTTCAAACGAAATCGGAACAATAGAGAGACGCGATAGAGCGTGCGTAGGAAAGCTTCTATAATACGACATAATAATGTAATAGTGTATACACGCTATTGCTGCTGCTGTGTGTAGTTATAAAATATTATTTTAAATGCAAATTTTAATTTAAACAAAAAAAATCTGGTTTCTATAACATTATTATTATTTAAACATTTTGTTTTTATACGCATGATTATAATATTAGTCCGTTTATGCATTTATCGCGTTTTTATTTAAATTCCACATGTATAACGGTCTTATAATGACTCGAACAGAATTATTATTATTCTCCTCGGTTAGTATTATCGTATTATTATTATTATTATTATTGCCGCAGCGCGGTATCGCGACGAAAATAATATTATACGAAACCTTATTCATTATTATACTGCAGCTGGGCTGTGGTTCGTGGTTGCGTTTGTCATCGCTAATTTTATTTTGCATTCAAAAGAAATATGTTTATTTTGATTTTTTTTATTAAATAAAATAAAACACAAAAATATACAGCACAGTTGATTTCAAAAATGTTACGACGATGTCTACGATCGAATGGATGACTTGGCTTTTTAATCGGAACGGACTATACTTTCGTTCAAAGAGTAATAATTATACGCGTGCAGAATAATTATTGCATAAATTACGCTCAAGTACCGCGTGGAATGTTTAGGAAATAGAAGCAACAATGGTAATTTCGAACCTACAGACGGTGACCGACGAAATAAATCTCTGTCGTTTTCCAATATTTATGTATACGATATGCAACGGTACAACGCGGCCGCGGCGTAGGTACTTTAAAATGTATATTCGGCGTAAACTATATATTATTATAACGACGCGATTGAATCGAATTAAGAAAATTAATGCAGCAATGATAATAATATATTCCGAGAAATACATTACAATTTACAATCATTATTATTGTTGTAACTATTATCCGACGAGAGTCACTGTAAGTTGAGGCATACAACCTCACTCAAAGGCGCGATATTATTATTTACTAGGATAAAGGTCTGTACCAACGGTTATTATTCCTTAGAACGGACGAACGAAAAATAAATAAATTTCAACGTTTTGTTTCCACGTATGCAACTTTTGCACGTCATCGTTATGTAATATAAAATAAGCTACAGTTGAGGGTTCAGCCTAATCTATGTTTTGTGCAAACCGAACACGATATTTTAATAGCTACCTATATTAACTACGGTTAAGATTTTTGCTATGTAAAACATAACAAAAAAATGCCTTAAAGAAATATAATTTAAATCATTGATAATAATATTATAAAACTTAAAAAAATTTTTGTTGAAAATTGGATTTTGACGAGTTAAATAAAAATGATTAAACAAAAATCTATTTGTAATATTTAAAATTACATACAATCGGCGTTGTAGCGATTTGTAAAAGTCGTAAATAAAACGGCCTATCTATATATTTATAATACCTTATTCGCCTGAACGTGACTTTTGGGCTTTTTCCTGGTAAATTTGTAACAACAAAATACGCAATAAAAATAATATGACAACATAAAATATAATAAAATACAAATTCCAATTTTATATTTTTATTTTTAGATTATAATAGTTTTTACATTTTTATAAAATTTTATCATCTATTATAAAATATAAAAAAAGTGTACTTAAACTATAAAAAATGGCTTTAAAATTCTAAACTACATTTATAAAAATAAAAACGTTTTTTTTTTTTTTTTTTGATGTATGAAATAGATTTTGTGCTATTCAAATTCATTTTTTCAGTTAAAATTCCGAAAAATGTTATTCAAATTTAAATCCAAAGCTTAATAATAATATGTTTTTAATGTGTATATAATATAATTGTGGTAACATGCATAGTGAATTGTGAAAAAAACCCACTCGAGACGAACGTGAAAAACAAAACAAAATCGCTTTCTGTTATAGATAACCAGATCGTTTAATAATATTCAGTAATGTGCATTATCTATATAACTATAATTTCAGATATCTGTTTAAATAAAACGATTGTCTGAGATATTTTATTTAAATCATTTTTTTGTGACAAAATGTCAACTTTATTTTAGTATATTTATATATTATATTTGAGGAGATGTTAATATTTCCAACCTATGCCTATTGCCTATAATAGCTTATTTATTCTAATTAATTTTTATATTTTTGTAGTTTTATTATGTGTTTGGCTTAATATAGTATATAGTATGTTGTTTATTCTTTGTAACTATAGTTGGGTGAAATTTATACCTATAAGTTACCTTTATAAGTTAAAATAACTTATAAATAATATACCTATTATTATACTTTTAGAATAACTTCTGTTATTTTACAAATGCAAATCTTCAACTATCTATAACTATCTATAGGTATAATGAATTATCTGTTATCTTATTTGGATATTGTTTGGTGTATCTTTATACTTAACTGGACTAATAACTATAATATTATTTGCATATATACTATATCGTTATATGTAAGCCACGGCGGGTATATGCACATACTTATGAACTAAATTACTTGTTCAATGGCAGTCGTTTATATTGATTTCGGACAATCGGTTAGGTCAACGTACCTACAGTGACATCAAAACGAGTCACGCATAAAATGAAGTTCTGAAAACAAATTGAAAAATTGCATCTGTAAAAACTGTGAGTGCTCCTGAAGTATGAAGGACCTATCTTTTTTACTTTTACGACGTTATAAAACCATAAGTGGACCGACCGGTGTACAGTATGGTCGTATATTAGCGTCATGTGTTAATTATATTTTCTTTGATGGTAAACATTTCTATAATAACTACAAATGGGAGAGATACTTGAAAAAATACTTATAAAATTATAACCAATGTTTACCTTTAAATACAAGATATATTCACTATTTAAAGTAAATTAGTTTTTGTTACAAATTCAAAAATAATTTTAAAAAAAATATTGGCAGAGTAAACAAGTCAAAAAAAATATAACCCACTATTTTAAATTATTGAAAAAAATATAATATACAAAATAAAATGATAAATAATAAAATACACTTGTAATGTAAAAATAATAATGTCTATGATAAATTATAAATAACATTTAAATTTTGATCTTTTTCTTTTTATACTCTCTATCACGAAAAATATCGTTTAGTCCCTTAAAATTTGTTATAAAAAAAATTTCACTGTATATACAATATACATAATTGTTCCTTTGAGATTTTGTGCAATGTGATCTCAGTACCTATATAATATTTTTAGCAACCAGTGCCTGAAGTTTGGTGAAATATTAATTCCTACTACATATATAATAGGTAAAGTCACTACGGATTCGAGTAAAACGTAATGTTTGGTGCGTAATCGATTTTCCGATTGACTTTTTACTTGGGGTTTCACCGGGTTTGTATCGTTATTGTTTCGTTTGCTATCCGTTTTGGTTTTCAAATTTAACTCATTGCCGGTTGGTTGGGTTCGATCGTTATATTATACATCGTCTGAACCAATAATAATAAAACACCATTACGCCAAACGAAAGTTTAAAGCACTGTTTTTAAACCGTAATAATATTATACAGTAGCTGTGTACTTTTTTATAATTTGTGTTTTTTCGTCACAATTCAACAGCGTTCAAAAGTGTATTTAACTTTAAAAAGTGTAGAGCTAATATAAAGAAAATTATTAATTTAGAAAAAGTTGGATAATATTTTTTAATTACTACCTGGGTCACATGTCATAGTGACTGTATAATTTTCAACTTTTTAAATAATAATATATAGGTTTTTTTTGTTAAAAATGGTTAGGTACTCAGTATTACCTACACGTTAGTGTCAATTACATTATCATATAAAATAATTTGATAATTAACAAGTTTTATTATTTACAATTATTATGATATTGTATTATTTAAACTAAATTAACTTGTTAATTTAAATAGTAGAAATAGTTCAAAGAAAATGAAATGCTTAACTAGTTATGTCCGCACTCTGCATAATATTATATAAAATGTCATACCTATATCTTCTATTAAATGTATAATTGCATTTGCATATTATTATTAGATGAGATTCGGGATAATTATTAGTTATATTAAGTTTTAAAATATCTTTTAATTGTGTATAAAATGTTTTCATTCTATGATCGTATATGGTATTTAATATTGTACGTCTTTAAAAATATAATATATACATGGACACGTGGCCGTTATTTGATATAATTCTTTAAATCAATACAGAAAAAAAACATAAAACGTAATAAATTAAATGAATTGGCCTACAAATTGCTAACGAGATTTAAATCGGGGTTGCGTAACAATGATCGATAACATTAAAATCTATTAAGGGTAATATAATACATAACGGGGGTCGCACTGCGCGCGTGATAAGCCGTAAGTAAACTTTGTTGGGATTCGTTTCACCGTACTTATTATTATAATATTAAATTATATTAACGAATGTTAAAACCGTATTGTATCATTATTGTAATATTATTGTATGAATTTTTTTTTAGATTTATTTAAGATATGGGCGTATGTTGAGTTTTATTTCAGAGGTCTGATAAAAATAATAAATAACACATAGATGGTATACATTTTCGAAAGAAATATAATTACATGTTTTCATCGTTATGATAATATAATAACGAACAATTAGTAATATCACATTTATTTAAATACCTAGGTGGCTAGGTACTTAAAATTCTAACCTAAAATTGATATCACTCATAATTTTAAATATACAGTTTTATGTGTAACTTTGTTGCTGAAAATGTAAAACATTTTATAATTTTACTACAATATAAATTGTAATAATAATATTCTGAAAATGTATACAATGCCATTAATAAGTCATAACATACACAAACAAAGTAATATAATTTTCTAAATTATTTTATTAAACGTAAAGCTGAATTTAAATAAACGAATAGCGCTACTAGAAACAGTAAAAAAATGCTCACTAAAATGATAAAACACAATTTTTAAGATTTTTTATTATTGGAAAAATATTAGAGACTTGTTACCTATAAGTTTAAACAGTTGAGTATTTGATTATACATTATTGCCTGTTAAATCATTGATATTTATTTATTTGAAGAGATAATATGTAATACCAATGCGCATATAAAATAATTGATTTAAAAATATATTGCTAGACATTTCAAAAAGGAAGGGCTGCCGTTTTTCAGACATTCTAATAAATACGCTTCGCCATTACGACAAACGCTACTTTAAATAATGTCTATTGTAATTGTATTTAATTTGGCTTACGTATATAAAACGCCAAATAAAAATTGCTAAATATTAATTACTATTATCGTATTACGATGGACAGTAAGTGTATTTGATAATGAGCTTCATCAATCAACCGGTGGTGCAGTGGTTGAGTCTGTGTGTGTCCATATTACCGGCGCAGACAGACCACCAAAATTCATTCACTTTCTAACTAGAGTCACGCGTCACAGTTACTCGTTAATCAATCGATTTTGTTTTGTTTTTTTTTTTATAATGAACGATTTGACAAGTGGTTTTGGACCGACAGACGTGGTCGTTATTTTTTACATCTCGCTCGAGCATACGACGATTTAGCTCACATAACTATATTGATATATTATATATTAAAAATATAAATACTGTCATCGGTGCCCCCGCAACGCGTGATGTAACGATATCATATTATGTTGTGAGCAGATATAAAAATTAAAAATCGTATTGATGTAATGTGAACCCACATAATATAATATTATAGGTAGTAGTATTATTATTAGTATTACAGCAGTGGGCGCATTGAATTTATATGCCCGTGATTTTTTTAAAAAAAAACAATATAATCTATAACATGCAACTCAAGAATTCATATTTCAATCGTTACGTTTTAGAAAAATTATGTATTTCATAATTGAATAGTTCCCAACAATATTCCTGTGACGTTATTATTAAAATATTATATAAGTATTGTATTTAAAGCAATAAGAAATTGTTAAATATGTGTTTAGTTTTCTTAAAGAATAAACTAATACACACATCTGAACGAAGTTTAATAACATTTATTAACATATTGCTATTTCAACATTTTTAATACATCACTTATGAATAAAATAAATTATAAAATACTCATAATTTATTATGTATAAACATTTTGAATAATTTAATTTATACTCAAATTGACATATTCCTTTAATGTACAGTAATCTCTGTATTTATTGAAATTTATAAATTTTAAACTATAGATAACGCAATCTTATTATCTTATCAATTCTTTGTTAATCATTAATTTTCTTTTTGTTCAATACTGATTATATTGATATTAAGCTACAGTGTTAGCGACATAATATTATTATGTATAGATACCGTCAGATACCGGATTAATAAAATTATTCCAGCGGGATTTTAACAACAATATTAACAAACAAATTCAACCTACTCTATGAAAATGTTTAATTCGAACCAATTGCTGTTCATAATCTAATTGAATTACGCAATGATAATGATGAAATACAATTTTTTTCAATGAAAGTTTATTTTACATTTTATAATACAATATAACATAATATTTTCTGTTATGTATATAAAACTAAAAAAATTATTTTATCAGAGTATAACGTCCGCCGGCCAACTTTTTTGTTTGTTTTACATTTAATATGATACACGTAGAGAGTCAAATTGTTTTTTTTTTTTTAATAATTTATTATTCATGCAAAAGAGCTCTAACAGTTTTAGTATTGGTATATATAAATTAAATTAAATTTATATTTCCAAGATAACGATATAGTTAATATAAATCAATCGCGTTGAATAGTGATTATTTAACAAAACTATATTTGTTTTCTACAGTAGATTTAATAAGAATAACTAATTCAGCTGAATAATAGATACTTACACTATAATATGCGTAGGATTTTTTGCAATAATAATCTATATTAATTTTATGTAAATCATATATTGGCCATTTATTATTATTATTATTGTATATGTAGCTTATAAAAAAAATATCCTAAACGTTTTCATCATCTAATTCATAATATTATTACCATGGTGAAATAAACATAGTAATTTAAAATTTGTTACCAATCTAAAATAAGTATTTAATTTGATAAATTAATCTGTGCCGTTTTTAATATATTTTTATTAATTTTAATATATTATATAAAATATATAATATATCAATAATAATAAATAATTATTTTTATTATTATAACACTTTGATTCGTTGATGCATTTGGGTGTCGTAATAACATGTACTTTGATATTATTATTACGATCGTGATAATCTGTAGGTCATATTCCAAATTGAAAAAAGTTACTCTACTCTGCCTACATTTTTATATTTTTTAATTTTATACACTAGTCCATTATTATTATATATCTTGACCGGCAATTATAATATTTTGATTGGATTTTTCGTACGAAAACGCTTCATTGGTAACAAAACAGCTTAAAGTCACTGTGCAGTTGGTATTTAAATTACGAGTATACGAGTATTTCGCATGTATATGACGAGTATTAATTATCATATATATATTTTTTTTTGTTTTAAAAATATACCAATTACATTTCCGTAGGATGGTGATTGATTGATTGCTATTTTTCTCGGAAAATGATTTCGATTCGTATTCCCTACGATTAAAATAATAAAAATAATATACTTGTCCTTTGTGCTAGACGCTAATATATATTATTGTAGTGTTCGTCGGAAATGACTGCGAGTTATGTAGTTGCTAGAGTTTCCATCGTTCGAGTGTGTATATCTATATACCTACCGTTCTCATACATTGTAAGCATTTTAAAATATTGTATATCGTATGAAGATATAAATAAATTGAAATTTAGTTTTTAAGCGAACAAATTGAACCGTTATTTGTATTCCAACGTTCGTTTTTGATGTTCGAATAAACGTAATTTGTTCATTTTTGTTACGCAAATAACATCACAGTAGAGCTGAGTATATTATGTACAATGCATGTATAAAGAATGAAAATACACAACATAAATGAGTTATAATATATATGAATACATAAATGTACGCGTATTTGGCTTTAGTATTTGTAGCCTTGTAGGTACATAATATAACATATTATTATTATCGTTTCATTCGTTTCTTTCTCGGAAGAGTTTCGAACCATTCATTCATACATATAAAATTGTATTAAAATGATAATAGACGTAACATTATACTTGTACAATTCAATAAAAAATATCAAATGTACAATTTTTAATAATAATGTTATTCGTGAATTATTACGGTTAACCGATTTTTATACAATCACATCTTCTAAAAGGTATAAATGTATAAGTTATACAGATTGTTAATATTAATATTGATTTCCGCAGGGTGAAGACAACGTCGAATATTATTTGGGTTTGACGCCGACCGGAGTGATTGTGCTCCGGAACAAAAATATCGTCGCTAATTATTACTGGTGAGTGATCTGCCGCTGTAATATTATATATACATATTACTTTGTTATAGTTTTGTCATAATTTTAATTATTACTGATGCGTGTTTTCAGGCCCAGGATTACCAAGATCTTCAGCAAAGGAAAATATTTCATGCTTAGAGTGTGCGACAAAAACGTAAGTACACATAAACGTTTACGTCTAGTTTATGGCGCTTTAATAATTTATTATTATTAATTAAATAGTATATAGTATATAGTCTGTCCGAACCGAGAAATCGTTTCGACCAGATTAACTTAGTAAGAAGACATCACAACACACAGTTAATATTGTAATAAAGTCAAAGTGTAGAGTATTATTATAGTTTTTAAATAAAGATAATTCAATGAATTCATCTAACTCTCTGTGGGATCGTTAGTAGCTGTCTAGACTCAAGAAGCGAGGGTACCAAGTATCAACCAACTAACTGTAACAACTTTTCTTTTTATTTCTCTTTTTGATTATTTAACACATCTCGCACTGGTGGTAGTTCGGTTTTTATTAAAGGAAACTCAGTGACTACCATAGGTCCCAATGACGCGCAATATCTCTAATTGAATAGGTTATTTTATAGAACTTATGAATTGCATTTTTTTACAGAATTAATTTATTAAACTAATACTTAATTAGATTTAATACTATTTACTTGTATCCACTCTGTGTTGTAATGTTATTCCTTCTCGTGCTGCATACTATGGGTACTAGGTCTTTCACACTTGACCAGCGCTGATACTTTTTTCTTGGTTCCCCGTGGCATGATAATATACACTCGTGGAATAAGTCCCAGAGCAGGTCATAGTTTCACAATATATTAATATTGTAAATCTTAAAATATTATATTGTTATACGATACACTGGCAGAACCGAGGAAACATTTCGTCCAGATTAGCATAATATTTTAATTATTGGAGCGCGCATTTAATAATAATAATAATAATAATAATAATAATGGTAATGACGATATTTGCAGAACGACGAGAATACTTACGGGTTTGAAACACCCTCGAGGCCGGCGTGTAAACATCTGTACAAGTGCAGCATGGAACATCATTCATTCTTCAGACTTGTCCAAGTGTCGCCCAACCCTCCGGACGTCATAAGCACTCGATTTAGCAGGTTTGAAAATGCGCGCAACGAGAGAATATTATATTATTCAATTACATTAATTGCGTTACGCCGTACCACATATATATACACATTACATATACGTGATATTTTATTATTATTATATGTGTATACTGTACATCATAATAGAATGTAGTTGTGTTGTAGCCGTCGTACGCCGCGATACACCGCACTTATAATACTGCACATACTACTGTGTTATTATGACGATGGAGAAAACTAAATATCATAAACGCGTTTTCATATTATAATAATACGCGATATCGTACGCAATTTTTTTCTTTAGTCTTAAAAAAAAAATCGTTTTGTTGGCACGCAATTTAAATATCCTGCTTAAAATGCACGCATAATAAACATTATATTATTATGTATGTGGTAGTCGGTCAGGGCTCGTGGTATATAAAGCCATCTGCAACGAGCTATCTGGATGAACAAACGGCGGTTTTTCGTTTTTCATGCTATTATAATTGTTCAGATTTTTCCCGCCCGAAGATATTTCTAAAGAAATAAATTCTCTAGTCGTACAGCGAGTAGATATATAGTTACTTCTCGCCATCATTGCACGCCATATAATGTATGTACAATATCTCCACCCCATCTCCCAGCACTATACATATCCTATTATGATATACATATTACCTACTCGTATAATTATTACTGCCACTATACACTATTATTACGCCAAGACTTATATGCGATACTGTTTGTATTGTTTATTGTTGTATTATACCTTGCAACTAGAGTCGTCACAATTATTAATATTGCCGTTCGAAAGCTTTGTATAATGATTTAATGTAATGGATACGATTCAAAATAGAATCACGAAAATGATATCCATCCCGTTTTGTGTGCGATGTATCTAATCGATCGACATATTATTAAGAAGTTTCAGACAGCTATATCGTGATAATAAGTTTTTTCAATTCCATACGAATTCTTTAACTGTCATTGCTGTGTGATGATTTAGATATATTTGTTAATTTATTAACAATAATTAGGGTTCATATGGACCATTTACTTAATTAACAGTAAACAAAAACCTTAAATCATGTAGCAAGAAATTAGAAAATTTTAAGTATGAAAAAAAAAATTATGAAAATTTATAAAATTAATTTAGTTTCATTTTAATATATTTAAATTTTGTTTAAACGTTCATTTATACTTATTTTTATCGACTAATATTTTTAGTTTGTAATTTATATAACGTCTACGAATTAATTAATATTTTTGAAATATACAGACAAAGTATTTTTAAAGTTTTCAAATAAATTTTGTTCATGATATTATACACAATAATTGATATCTGCTAAATATATTAAGTCCTTTAAAACTATTAATAATGTGTTAGCGCTTAAAAAAATAAGAAATTCTTTAAATTAAAAAAATGCATCGTCATGCAAAATATAACAAATGTATCGAAAACCTTTAATTATATGTTATTATAATTACCATGCTATATAAAATTTAATTTACTAAATCTAGTCATCTTGAAGCCTTTTTAAGCAATATATATTCCATCTAAATCGTTTGAAAAATTGACACGAAAATGCACGAATAGTTAAGAGCCTGATGCCCTGATAATAATCATAACCTAACCCCTATCTAATAGCCTAACCATGAAGTTATAATAATTAATTTTTATTCATATGTACTCTTGGTGCCAAACATTGGAGCATATATTGTTTTAGACCGTTTAATTAATTGATCAATACATTTCCTTAATAATCTAAAAAATATAAATACTATTATAATTCATTGATTTTTAAAGTATAGAAATGTGTGATTAAGTTATAAATATTTGCATTAAATATTTGTGAATAAATTTAAATATTGAACGACATTTTTTTTTATATTTCTATTAAGAAATAATTTGCGTGCTATACGTTTTTCGCTGCATAGTATCAATATGTCTATTTGAGAAGTAATATTATGGAACTAAATTTGTAACATATTTTACTGTTTTGTTCGTTTGTACTTTATAAAATAATAGGTAGTTTTTATATTTTATGCTTATAGTCATTAAAATTTATTATTTATTTTTTAACCCCTGCTAACTTATTATACATAAGTAACGTATAATGTAAAACTTTTGTAATTCAAAATATTAATCAAAAATGTATTACGATAGAGATGAATTTCTATTAAAACTTCTTTTGAGTTTCTTTTCTGTAATGAAACACCTCTCAATTAAACGGTAAATAAACAGTAGATACTATTTTATTTTATTATTAACACAGTGTTGATACACCGAAATATAAAAAAAATGTATAAATTTAAAACTTCTTTACAACAAAATGTTTATAATTTATATAATGTTGTACATCGATGATTAATAATTTGTATTTGTATTTTTTCCCCTGTTTAGTGGCCGAGCGGACAAGTCGTCAGTGAGGAGTTCGCAGATGAGCAGCAGAACTCCACCATCGTTTACAAGGACACCTAGTCGCCGCTATCAAAGGAGGATCGTCGAAGGAGCCAACGATAGTGAGTACCGTACTTATGACAATATAACTTGTACCGCCATTTATTGTTGTTCACCCTTTTTTTTCTAAAATTATTCAATATTCAAATGTTGGTTTTTGGAACTTTTAAATAAATAAAATTTAAAACTTTAATTTAAGTACTTCCTATGTATTATTTCTGGTATACATAGCTGAAAACTAGCAAATTACTCATTTGAATTTCATTTTTTTTTTTTACTTTTATAGTACTTAAAAAATAAAATAAAATACTTACTAAATAACTAAAAAAGGGTAGTTCTCGTTAAGAAAAAAAATTAAGTTTGTACGATCACATGAAATTCCTTGATATTAATTGATATAACTAATAAGAGTATTCAATATAATAACAATTTTATTTTCATTATTTTTATGTATAAAATGGATAGGTGGTGGGGAGGGGGAGTCGTGCAAGTTTGTTGAACCACTCTCTATATTACGACGACGATCGTATTATAGGCGAGCAGACCAATTATTTGACATTTTACAACGAGTTAATTTTCAAAGCGCCGCTAGGATCTCGAATTTGTTAGAATTTTTTTTTCCTTTTAATTAACCTAAACAATACACAGCACTTCAGTTCTAGACTTCGAGTCTGAAGTAGTATAATTAAAATAAAATGTTATGACTAGGTATACAACATAATATCGTATATCCAACAATATGCTCGAATGGCGTAGACTTTTTATATTTTTACACGCTGAATCTCCACGTACATATTATTACACACGATGTATGCGTAGTGCGTTCTTTGTACACTATTACACAACTACCGGTTAATTTCGTATTATGTTCTTAAGAACCGTGAAAATACTTGAAGACATCGTGCAAAAGGAGTACGTTATTATAATGCGTTCTCGTATTCCTAGTTTTAATACGCCGCCCGCGCACTGTTTGTGCATATAATAATAATATAAACATTAGGTAGGTTCCTATATAATATGGACTTGGAAGTTTTGAGGTCTTTTCAGAATAAAACATAATAATAATAATAATAATAATAATGATAAAAAAAAACCCTGTTCGGTGTCTTCAACAAGCGGCAGTCAATAAGATGTATCTTTATAATAATGTAATGCGAAATATTATACGTAAAATACTCGTATAATAATAACATTATATTATAATATCATATACCCGGTCTGTAGATATTAATATTCAGGCCGAATTCTTTGTCGATTGAATAGCTCGCTTGAATACGCGTGTTTCTGGTACGTTTAATTTAATAACAATATTATTATTTACTCTTCGGGTATGCAAATTAATAATAATTATAAAAACATCATCGCATCTACCCTTGCACGTTTATTATATCGTCTCGAATGATACATATACAAAAACGGTGTCTCGCCAATACGTCTGTAACCATTTTTATTTATCATTATTATAATTATTATTATCCGTTATTTAGGTACTCATCTACCTACCTATTTATAGTTAATTTAAAAGTATGTACCTACCTTTATTATAAGACTCTTTGAATATATATAGTGCAACATAACTGTATAATGAACAAGTAATATTAATAAAACCGATTCCCGTCATTACGCGTTTTATGCATTTTTTATTATATTATGGCAAATTATCCCGAGCGTACAATGTAAATCTATATTAATAATAATTTCCGAGATTCAGATCGATTAATTTACTAATAATATATTTTTGCACTGTATCGCGTCATGTACATTTATATGCACCACTCGATAAAACCAACGGGAAACGTGCATGAGTACAGAGTGAATTTATATTATGCTCTATACCTATAATTATTATAATGCAATGTATTATTCATATTTTTTATCAATTTTTTATACCCGACTTTCGATATGTTATTTTATATAGTTAAGTACATAAAAATATTAAATTCGTAAAAATAATTTAGAAAATAAAGATACGTAGGTATGACGAGTTTGAGTGGTTGATCGAAAACAGGATAGGGAGCGATGACACTTATTCATATTAATAAAAAGATATATTTGTGTGATCATGTGACACATAACCAAGTCTATTGCACTCGTGATTTTGAAATTTAGTACATGAGTAATGCTACAGTAATGCTACACTTGAGGATGTGCACATCAAAGCTAAATTTTAAATTTTTTCATTTTAAAGAGCTCACGTGGTATCTTGTTTGATAGTAAAAAACAAATATTTTTCTTTGTTTGCTATTGGTTGCAGAAAATAAAATAATTATTATGATTTGATATAATTTTAAACCTGCATTTTATATTCAGTTAAAATCACAAAAAGTATGCATTAAAAATATGTGTAGTTTATATTTAACGGAGTATAAGACAAGGTAAATCCACTAGCATTATTCAATTTATCTCTGGTAGCAACGTGAAGGATCAATAGTAATCACAATATAATACATTATAAAATCCAAGGCATCGAGATTCGTAGTATAAAGGAAACAATGACATATTATGATAGTTTATTAATGTTAAAACAGCACGAGTTCAATCTAGCACTCCGAAATCTATATTTTACTTTAATTTTTGTTTTAAAAAATTTTTATCAGTTAAGTACAATTTATAATAAAAAAATCGAAAATTATCACTTTGATAAATTATTCTATTACCTTTAATTATTTTTTATCATTCGGATTGATGGACTTGATATAAAACTGGCACTTCATAATGTTTAACTCAATTGTTTCTAGAAAATCAGTATTCAGATAGTGACCATTTGTAACGAAACAATTTGGAATTTTCAACCTTAATCTCCTCTTCGTATTACGTTAAATATGTAAAAATAAGCCTGGGAGTGAACGGACATCGTTTAGATTGTTATCTATAATTTTCGACTTCTCGTTGCGTTAGATAAAGTTTGAATAAAAATCTCTGTAAACCAGTAAACGGTAGACGAAGCCAATTATTTTGAGTTAGCGTGCGTGTCAGGCTGACGGAACGATGTCTAATTTAAGAGTCCATATACACGACACGCGAGATGTATAAAAAATGTCGGCGATATATTAACACTCGTTGTTACTCCACCGAGAGAAATAATAATATCCATCGCCCTGAAAGTACTGTACTTATGAGTTATACATTACTTGTGTTTGTCCCAAGCAGTTTTCGTGCGTGTGTTTAAAAATCACATCGTTACAGTAGGTTACATAAAATATGCGCATCCTCCTTTTATTTATTAATAATGCAGTTATTCAAATTTTTTTCTCAAATATGCAACATCATTTTTATTATAAATTGTTAAACAAAATAGGTAGTTGATTTATTTGAAAATATTTATATACGTAAATTAAAATTCTAACGAGTTGTTTTTGTATAAATTAAAAAATAATATATAAATATAATATAGTATATAATAAGTCTAGCGAGATAACTCTCTTGCTCTACATATCCCCACCCAACATCATCCGACATCCCTTTATAGTCGAACTAGGCTTAATGGCTGGGTGTTGAGTATAGTGTGAACAACCGATTTTTTTGGGGCCACGGTGCGTTCTCTTGCTGGACAGAGTATAGGAATTGAGTATAATAAATTAATAATCCTCAATAATATGATATGGTATTATATAAAATAAATATTATGCTATATTTAGTCATGTACATATTAATTCACTCGGGAAATGTTTAATACATTAGTTAATATAATGTTCGTTTGAACATTAAATATCATTACTATCATAGTCTTCAAGTTTTAAAATCTATTATCATGGACAACAATTATATGATTAGCATATAAAGTACTGATTTTTATTTATGGGTTTCAATAGTATTTAAAAAATAATTAATTTAACAATGTACAGTATAAAGGTGGTTCTCGTTTATATATATAAAAGTAGTTTGCATAATCACCACAAATACTTCTTAATAGCATAACAAATTATAAATAACTATTTGAAAATATGGTCTTAAGATCAAAAGATTTAAAATGTATTTAAGAATTCCAAAAATCAAAATTTGAGAATAAAATGAATAAATGCATTATAAAATTAAACAAAAATGGAGGTGAGTATCAGTTGAATCATTTTGTAATATTTATGTAATAATTTTACTTGAACAATGGGATTAACGGATTAATTAACGTGTTATGGTTTGTCGAAAAATAAAAACGATTGTTTGACAACGAATCTCTTAAGAATTTCGACAAGACGATCGTATAATATATTATTATAATAGTACAATATTAATGTGCATTGCATTGAGCTGCATAAAAATATTATTAATAATTACGCAGTATGACGTATTTACCTACTTATTCTCATTTTATTGTGGATACCACATCGTATATATTATCTCAGCATACAGAATATGCAGGACAGTCGGTTATTGTTTACACGATGGTTTCATATATAATAATACAATATACATAAACGGGACTTGTATTATATTCAATTGTAAGCGAAAATCATACTAGTCAAAAAAGTCATTTTATGAAAATAAAATTGTGATATCCTTGCCATCAAGAACAAATTTATAATAAAATGGTCCTATTGCTTTAATATTAATAGATATATAATCAAAACCAATTTTTATAGTTTTTAAAATATTTTCAGCCATTTTTATCAATATTTAATAATATACAAAATTAATGATTTATTAATATAAAAACATTTTCATTCTTTAAACCGTAAATTGAATAGAAAATAAAAAAAAAATTAGGTAAAATTAAATTAAATTATAGATAATAATAATAAAATAAAAACAATATTATAATTAATACAAGTTAAAATTCATATTCATTTTTTTGCGGTTGCTTGAAAAAAATGAAGGGCCTAAGTCTTAAGCCTATTAATTCCTTTGGATAATCCAGCTCTGCTCACCGCCGATAGTACTAAATACACATTATTTAAAATAATATCTCTAAAATACAATATGACAGATATTATAAATATTAGTGTTATATCAATGCTAAAAAAAAAGTATCAAAATTATTGTAATTCAATATTTTACATACTTAGAAAATTGATACATTTTTTTCTATATCATTAACCGTATCCACAACCACATAATATATCCATTATGGTAAATAGTAACAAGTAAAATCTTTGATCACAAAATACCACGGTGTTTAGTTAAGCTAGGTTACCTAAGGTAAAGAAATATCCTGCTCATATTATAGGTAATATTGATAATAATATTTATAGATGTCCTGACATTTTCATTATAATTATAAGTTTTTAACTCAACGAGTCGTCTTATATTTTCCACACAGATCAAACTTTCGGAGACGAGTACAAGACCAGAGATGAATTGATGATATCATCATCGTTAAAACCACAAGACAAGCTAAAAAACTGTTCCAATCCTCAACTGCCCGTCCACACGTATGTCACTTTAAAACTATTAGTATAAATGATCGAGTCCGAGTATGTACGATGAATTGTTAAAATATTTATGTTTATCTGCTCTATTTATATAGCATGTACGTGCCAAACCGAAGCGATTCTCCAAGAAGCACCAGAAGCGCACCGTGGGGTGTTTGGTCTAGTGCCCCGACCCGAGGTCTGTATTCGAGTAGCTCGCCAAGAAGCGTTCGGTCCGGTCCACATCAGATCATGCGTCATGCCCGCCGGTCGTCCAGCGTGGACAGCCAGAGCTCTAACGACTCAAGATCGTGTCGCAAGTACGTGTTGTATATCATAAAATACAATTTAATATGATGATCCGTTATACATTAATTTAACCAAACCCAACCAAATTAGTTAATTGGTATTAAGGCTGGCGGTATTGAGAAATTAAAATTGGTATAAAACGGTATAACAGTAGTTACGGTATTTAACATTTTTATTTAATAGTTCCTTATTTTAAATTATTTAGTACTTAAATATTTCATTTTTTCAATTTATAAACGTTGATTGTAATTCTATTATTATTTCGGGTTTTTTAATAATTTCGATTATTATTCAATTTATTTCATTATTTGATATTTTCGGTATGCGGGTTTATAATATTATGTAATTGTTTTCATTTACATATGTCTTGGTATTTCTGCAAACCAAAAATATCATCAGTTATAGTTAGTATATAAGTTTTCAAACTCTGATTTAAATTGTAAACATAAAATTGATTTTTGTTTTCACTCATTATTATATAACGTTGGATCTATTTAAAAATGTATACGATAAACGATTGCTGTCTCGCAATGGTTCATACTTCATAGCGAAGTTGGTTTCTGTTGGTACAGTGAATACTCAAACTCTGGTGTTTTATAAAATTGAGAATTACATGTAAAATGTAAAACTAACCAAATAAATTTAGAAAAATAAACAATTATCATCTTCTATGGTCAGTACAACGATATAGTTAATGTTTGACATTGAGAAACATTTATTGTCATATTATAGTCTAGAACTAAATTAGATACCAATCTGTAAGAATTTATATTTATTACCAAGTCCAATATTTTTTAGTACAATAATATCAATTTATTACATTTTGACGTTTAAAAAAAAAATAATATCATTGACCGTCATTAGTTTTATTGCTGATAATAATATCGTTATTATTCGTTTGATTTTGTTCGTACAAAATTTATCAGAGTAATACCACTACTGCTGTAACAGTTAAAATTGGTTGTACGAGTTGCAGTTGTTATATATACTGCAGTATTATATTTATTATACTTCACGATGTTACAGAATAAAATGCATTCGTATGCATTTGTTTGCTGGCTTTTCGGAACGCTCTTCCGCGTGTACCTATGTATACAAAAGGCCTTGACCCTTTCTATTGTCTTCAGTTCCGCTTTCGTACCTTCACCTCTGCTTACTTCACCATCAGGATATACTAGCACCAGTCGTGATCAATACAATTTAACTATATATATAAATATAGGAGTCCGAGTCGTATAAAATACTCGGCTCTCAGATAGCGTATATATGTATCTGCTGATATAAAGAACCCCTGGCCCCTATTCTCACTGCAATTATTAGATACCACTACCAAGATACATTTTCTCGCATTGTTTATGCATTTTGGGTACGTTCTTAAAAACTATCAACACATCGATTGTAGCGGAACATATAGTTTACAAAGGTGTTCGATAAGAGAATGGAATAACCTCCATTATAGTATCTCGGTTTACCTACGTTTTCATATAGACAAAACAAACGAAAAACAAAACAAAAAAAAAATCTTTGACACCCATTGTTTACGTGCATCGATCGTCAAATAAGGTAATTCTTACCCCGCAAACTTATGAGATTTTTGGTTTCAATTTTAAACCGTTTAAACCTTTAAATATTTTAAATATATCTTACGAATTCAATTTACGACTTTCAAAGTTTGATAAAATCTAATAGTTTAATTACATATACCCAATAATCAAATCATATTGTGATGCGTTATTTTAAATTGTTGTTGAAATTTAAACAAACGATTATAATAAGATCGCAAGAACGTAAATATTTTTTTTTAAAACACATTTATTTAGACTAATGTACTACATATTATAATGCGAAGATTAATAGTTTGAAAACTATAGTGGTTCATGAGCCGCTCGTGCGTTCTAAAACATCAGCCATAGTTCAATGCGTTTTTATTATGACTAGTCGTAAAAAAGTGAAATTTGTAAAAGTAAATGATATAAATTAATGATGTATGTTCATATTATTGTATGACAAATGTCGGATGAACACTCTAAATATTACTTTCGAAATTAAACGAATTAACGATGTGTTTAACGTAAATACCTTGATAAGATTTTCATTATTTCTTATTGCTTAATTTTAATTTATTTGTATTCAAAAAAAATAAAATCCAACTTATATTATGTTTGAAAAATAAAATAAAATTATAATTTTTCCTTTTCGATTAAATTAAATTTAACAAATCATATAATATGCTTATCAAGATAACACATATTTGTGGATATGATTGAAATATAAGTTTAAGATTGATAATCCTTCTTAAGAATAATATATATGTTCACCACCGTATTAATATTATTACATAATTTATATTATACTTGATAAATTAATGAAGGAGTGTATTTCGTAAATCTCCTTCGACCTATAACGTTTGGTAATATGTAAGTTTATTTTAATTTTTAGATATACCATTACTCTAATGATTTTCTCAAACGTACAGCACCTTTTATAAGAACATTTCTAAGGATTTCAAATCCTAAGGAGATTATGTTCACGCTTAAGACTTTGCAAACACAAAAATGCTCAAAGTATTATTTTAATGGGAAACGCTCGTCGTATTTATGAAAACGGACCTCTTATAAATAAATTCATTGCGAGACTTAATAATGCATAATTCAGTTGTTTGAACGACATTTCATAATATTATATTATGTTAAAAAATTATAATATTATGTGAGTATAAACCAATGACTTTGCTATTTAAATTTTTTTAAATACCGTATAAATAAAATCATTGACCTGCTACTATTATACAGCAATATACACATATAATAACATTGTAAACGATAAATATTTATTTATTTGCTTGTACAAACTAAAATAATTAAAATAACTGATTTTATTTCGATGATTTATACTGCTGATAAAAATATTATTATAGTTGTTAATTGATTTTTATCGATCGTACGCCCGTCATATATATGTATTTATTATTTTTTTATCAAGTTTCTGACCGAAAAGTTTTATATTTTAAAAATATCTCTTATAAGTTATAAGTAATAGGAATAAAGAGATATAACTGTATACAAATTACACGGGTAGTATAATAACAAATATACAAAAAAGTTTAGATAAGGTCAATAGAAAGAGTTATGGCAATTAACAGAACATGGATATAGTAATATTTATTTTTAATTATAATTTATAATAATATATAATAGTGCGCTAACTCAACGCTACTTTCGGTTTCCATCTGATTTTGACGCATAATTTTGGGTTACTAGATGGTTTTCATTAAAGAGCTTCTCAACGACGAGCAAGTGAAAAAAAAATACTAAAACATCAAAATTGGATGGTCGCCTCGACAATAATAATTATTTTATAATAATAATAATAATAATAATAATAATAATAATAATAATAATTGTGGACTTTCGATGGGTCTTGTTCAGGCACAGGCACCGGAACAATAGACGTTCGTCGGATAACGAGAGTGAACAGTCGGGCCGATCGGGCAAGTCACACCGGAAGCACAGGCACCGGAGCCGTAAGTCGTCGACTGGTGATGACCACGAGCACAGGAGGCACAGGTATCAACTGGTGGAGTCGGAGGGACAGTGGCGGGAAGTGCAGCGGAGACAGGCTGAGGGCAGGTCGGCAATACAAAAGGCATCTGTGGTACGGCCACGGTCGGGTTACGCGAATAGTGGGCTGGAGTCCGAGAGCGAAATTTCTCACCATTCTTCGTCGTACCGGAGACGGAAACACCGGAAACACAGGTAATAACACTAATAAAGATAATAATGATGATAATTATGTCCCATTTTTATAACATCGTAGTAGAGTTAATACAATCATTCATTTGGATATATTCGCATTATATTTCCATATTTTTGAATTTTCTAGTAATATTTACTAGGTACAGTTTTTTTTCCTGGAAAATGTGGTGTAGCTAAAGAGTTTAAAACGATAGCTGATAATTCTATGGTTTTTGAAAATTGGTTATTATTTTTAGATTGTTGCTGTCAATATAACTTGTGTTTGTGAATAAAAATATTAAAACGTATTATTGATAAAGGTTTATTAAAATATTTTATAACAGTTTATTGAATTATATAATGTATTGCAATTCTATGTTTTAAACATAACAATCAAAAGCGGTACATTATGTTGTATTTGATTGGTATTTTTATCTATTAACAATCGTTATTGACATCAATAACAATCTAAAAATAATGAGTATCTATGATCTATCCAAATCAAAGAGTCGATTATTCATATTACCCGGAAAAGCTGTTATAAATCATATTATTAAAATGAGGAAGATATGATTAAATATGAATGTTTGAAAAAAAAATATTTCAAACTTTAGTTGAGTAAAATTTGGCGATTTTGGAGCACATATTACGTACATCAAACAGTTTTTATTGCATTGTATTCACTGTCATTATGAAAACAAGGTAGCGTTTGCTGGGTGGCCTCGTATATAGGTATCGTGTTTACCATAGACATAATGGCCGGTGGTAGGGATCCCAAATATATTGTGGGTATAATAATATACTCTCCTTGAGCTTCCGGTTTCCGGTTCAGCGGTTTCACCTCTCTTCAACGTTAGATTACTCGCCACGACGTCGGAAGTCATGTGAATGAGGGGTATGGCGATTATATTCGTAATATAGATACGCGGTCGACCGCAAGTCGAAAAGGGATATCATACAAGACTGGCAGTTTTATGCATAACGTGTATATAGCGTTTGATCCAACTGCAGTGTTTGCATTAAAATGTCATCAAACACATTTCTCGACAAATTCCTCGTTGTATAAATATCTGTATAGTAATTCGATTAACTATCATGACTTTAAAAATATACCATAGACTCAGATTAAGTTATACAAGCTCGACATTTTTTAATAATTATTTTGTTAATTTCGAAATTTTTTAAAGTCTATTTGACTTATTATACTATTACTAGGTATCTACGTGAAATGTTAAGCAAAGATAGTTTCAACCGTCTGCTAAATTGAAATGAGTATAGGTAATTCACTCGACGTGAACACAATAAATTCGACAAAGATAAATAACACAATATTGTGCTAGTATATAGTTACATATGGTTAACTCGCAGTTTCCGATAATGTATACGCCATAAATGGTATTTGAAATATTATACAAATACTCTATGATCGGTTGATGATTTTGCGCAGATCGCGATCCAGATCACCGTCAGAGGGTAGCAGCAAGACGCGTCTGCCGGAGGAGCTCAAAAAGCATTTGGAATTTGAACTGGTCGAAACGGACGGCATGACAGAAGAACAGTTGCGAGAAATACCGTATACGGCGGTGAAAACATCCTTGAAGACCAATAACTCGTCACCACCCCTGTCATCCAAACGGAAAACATATTCGTCTCGAAGAGCTAAAAGGTCGGTATATAACTTTGTATATAACATCACATAGTATATTATGTATCGTTAGAGTGAAAAAATCACCGTATACATTGTTTTTTGTTTTCTTGCCCCTACTTATCTATACTATACACACTATTAGCACACTTACCACGTCGTTTATTGCACGGCGATCGTTCATTGAGATAATAATATAGTATAACCGTACACGGTTACTATTATAGCAGGCTCACACTTATTTCCTTGTCAGGGGTGTTGAACATATTATTTTTTAAAGACATAGTAATATATATATATATATATATAATATCCATAATAACTATACTAAGAAAATAGGGATGGAAGAAATGTGCTAACTATAATTATACTATAAGCATTCATCTCATTTAAAGTCATAACAACTTACTGTTATTCAGTATTTAAATACCTTTTTCGGCTTAGAATAATTTTTATTTATATATTATACGATGAATAATTATAAACATGATTTTGAGATCATTAGTACTACATATTCGAATTTTAATTTTCTGTACCAATATTAATAAACAATTTACTTTGATGAAAACGTCATAATTAAACGTTAATAATGTAAAATTTCGCTAAATTAATCGGAGTCATTTAAAATTATTTAAATCATTATGTATATATAATATTATTATATGGCACTTGTTAAAATAATTGTGGCACAATTCTGCTATTTTATTTTATATTTATTCTAAAAAGGATTTGTAGAACCTACCTTGTAGAATTTTCCGAGAAAAAAGTCAATGAAAAAAATTAGAAAATTTGGAAATTTTTTCAAAACAATAATTAATAATACATTGTTAGGTATACTAGTCTATCAAAAAACTTAAAACACTGTATTGTTTGACGTATTCGTGCCTTGCATTATATATAGTAATAGTTTATTAACACCAAATAAGTTGAGTCGTATATTGTTGTCACATTATTATTATTTGTTTGTTTTATTTGTCGTTTGTTGCATGTCGCCTGTTGTATCGTATGGTAGTTGTTCGTTAAAAGACTCGACAGTACCAGAAGCCGGCGATAGTCCACCGCCTCCGTATAGTGAAGGTCCAGCGGATAAATGTACGGTCGCTGTCGCCGTCTCCATGTCCAGTTCGAAAAGTGCAAATCAGTTACCAAGGTACGAAGAGCTAAAGCCTCTTACGAACGGATTTTTCATTTAGTGTACGCCGCAGAGCACCAATATAATAATATGTACATTAGAATATTATCATACCTGACGACGAATTTTTGTACATTTAAATTCATCAAAATATTATATATTTATACAATTTTATCATATTTTATTTATAAGTGCCTATAATAGTAATAATAATGATAGTGATTTAGTAATTGGTATAATGATACGAAGGTAGTATTATTTTATTGTGATATGTCGTTCAGTATGGTAATATAAAATACCTAATATAATATGGGTACACGATATTATATTTTAGTTAATTACAACGCGTCCGCAATGATTTTAATTAACGGAACTACGGTGAACATGAAAGCACGTCGTTTATTTTTTTGTACCCAATGATATTAAAATATCGTAAAGTTAATTGAATTCTGTATAATATTATTTATTAGGTATTATTATGTTTATAATTATGAAAAAAAATCAATTTTTAGATGGCGAGAAAAACGAGAAATGTATTTCAAATGCAATTAAAACAAAAAAAAATGTATAATATTATAATTTATTCCTATAAAGGTGGTAGGTCTCACTCTTAAAAATCATTGTGATACGACGTAATTATTTTGTTTCAAATGCGATTAAAATATGAAAATTAAATGTTGTATGCTCTTATAAAAAAGTATCTTAAACTGAATGAATAAAAAAAACACCATTACGTTTGACCACTGTGAGTTGTGAAGTATTACGCCGATCCGATATAAAATCGTTCAATTTATTGTACATCATAAAATTACTATAATCGTCGTTGACCGGTCTCACCGACTATCGTTGAATATTTGAACCAGATTTTTAGTTAATTATAAGTTTTCATATAACTATACAAGTTTATAACACAGATAACTCCTTCGATGGCCGATTTGTTATTTTCCTTAATTTTTACAGTACCAAATTTTAAGTGTATGATGTTTTAGTCACCCCTGTTTTAATAACTTTTACAAATTCGGTCAATCACGTTCTTTTTTTTTTAAATATGGAATTCAAAAGTGTTAAATTTCCAAAACACTGATATTTCCTTTTTAAAATCAATATACCTAGGTTAACCAAATATAATGTACGAGTACAATGAGTTATAACGATTAAAATAAAATGGATATTTATTTTTTAAATAAATTAAAACCATTTTTTAGCATTTTGAAATTATGAATAAACCAAAAGGTTCTAAACATATTCATTGTATGAAAATTATTATAATTAAATTAACTATTTTATTTCTTCTATAGGTACCTATTTCCTACTTGCAATGTATAAATTATAGTAAGGGTTTATATTTTATTACTGAGAAATGTCTAACTTAATAACCTGAAGTTTGATTGTTTAAACACAATTTTTATGTATAGGAAATGTTTAGTATGGATTAACCGATGATTTTTAAATAATGATTTAGATCATAGTAATGATAGTATCTCATTTGAAATAGGTATTTTTTTTTTAAGTTGAGTTGAATTGGTTTCCGATTAAAAAAAATATTTTATTAGCCGAATTTATTCCCGTTTGTGTTCAGGTCAAATAGTTACAACTTTAATTTAATTTTAAATAGTTGGTACAAAATACAAATTAGATAGTTTAAAATATAATGCTTACACTCTATAGTAGCAATAGATTGTTGGAAGTTTAAAAAATGATCGCTAATACCCGTTAACGAGTTAACTAGTGAGGTACCTATACGCATTTATTCGCTATATGGGTATATCACATATATTCTATGTACTTCTGAAAATAATGTTAGTGACTAGTGAGCATTGTAATGTTTCGAATAACACATCGTAATTTATTTTATACTCATACCCATATAAATTAAATTTGTTTTCGATTATACATCGATCGTGTTTTAATTTATATTTTTAATTTTAATTATTCATTATTATGGAGTTTAAGTTTAGTGAAAAGGAAACTAAGTTGTTGATTATATTTTTAACCAAGCCTACTATACAGTTGATAGTCTTAAGTCTATAAGATTGAAAAAAAATATGGGTAATTAAACGAGAATCAATCCGATTTACCTTAATAAAATACATTTTTCAAACGGGAACCAATTCAGTACAGGCCGATAGTACTTTTAATCTATTCTTACGGCACTAATTGATTTATCTGGAATTTTTTTTTCTATAAGAAACACACTCTCTGCAACAATTTAATACATTTTAAGATAAAACGTAATGAGACGTTTTAAATTTCTATCATTCAATAGTGAGTTTTATAAATTTGATAAGAATTTTGATTTCAGTTGATATAATTAAAGAATTTCATTGAATTATGTAAAATTATCAATTAATGCTCATACATATATCCATAAAACAACTCACCAAATATTGAAAAAACTTAAAATTAAAATTTTTTAATTTGGGTGGTTAGCTGCACACAACTTATTTATCGGCTGTATGAGTATTTTTATATTCTATGTTAACATTGTGATGTCTACGCAAAAAGTTGGTTCTTACAGCAATCACATACCTCATTATCGTATAATTTTTCATTTCAATTGTATTGGGTCGGCAACGACACGGAAGAGGTTGTGCACTGCTGAAAAGTATTATAATACTTGTATGATATTATAATAAATTAAAACTTAACGCATAGTAATAATATTTTGCCAAATAAAGAATTTTTGTTTGTTTAATTGGCTCCACCGCAGCGTTCTTTTTAATAAACCAATTGGTAGATACACAAACCAATAACAAACAAAGAACCTTATTATAATCTAATTTTAAGTTTTCGCATAATTTTATTATCAAAATATTATTTTTTAGTACAGTACAAATATAAAATTATATTTTCTGTTGTGTAATGTCCGTCAGATTTCTTTTACCACGGTTACAGCACGTGAAAAATATTTTATATTGCAAAGTAGATTTTTTTTTTTTTTGGTTTGAATGGATAGGCACTTTTTATCAATCACGCAAAATAATCACCATGGTCTACATTTTATCACGTTGTAAAGATTCCAATAAGTTAATTCAATATTATATTATTAATAATAAATTATAAAATTTGATTAAAATCAATGAGTTATTGACAAATTTAACGAACGTATATATTTAGGTATTTTTATCACCAAGTTTTTTAGCGATTTATCTGTATCTTAAAATGTTACTCGTGAATAATTATTATTACAGATCAGACTCTATTATTAGTAGGGCTGATAAACAAAAAAATTATTTCTTTGATAAAAAAAAAAAAAAAAAAACGATTAAATACCCAAGTTTATAAAGTCAACGATAGCAAATACCGATCGATTAAGGCACAACTAAGTACTTAAGTATGCAAATCGTTTTTTTCTTCTTTAATTTTAATTACTGCAATAGATTATACATGTAAAAAATAAACTTTTAACGTTTTTTTTTTCTTTTCGTAATGTATAAACTGCAAGAATAAACTTTTACGTACAACAGCACGCGCAGCATTAAAAGTTGAGAAACTTTTTTTATCCTGTTCAAAATAATATAACTTGTCACTTTATATAATCATAGGTTTTTTTTTTTTTGGAGCTTAAAATTAATCATTAGGGCTTTTGTGGCTGCATTGATATTGTATAATATATATGGTGATAAAATTCATCTTTTGTATAATATAATAATTAATACGTACACTGTGCATATTATTAAGTACCCTCTTGTAAAGACGAGACACGTTTTATTTTTTACGCTTAAATACTTTCTCGTCCTGAAAAATACTTAAGAGAAACTTTTAATACTGTATTGATTTTTTTCTCACAGCACGTCAGAAACTTATAAAGTCAGAAAATCGTCAATCATAACGATCAAACACTACGATAACTTTTTATTCAGTGTATATCATTATATTATGCTTATATATAATATGTATATTATAATAATTAGTATCCAAACTTCAATGCTAAATGCATTTTTTTTTATGGCAAATAGTCTGGTACGATGTTTTCTGAATTTAAAATTCAACGCGTGTCACAGAGAACCCTATGAGAATTACATATTTTATTTTGACTTTTTTCATCTTTTGTGATTTTTAAGTGCATATTAATTATACATCAAAAAAGTATCAGCTTAAGATGGTGAGAAAAAATGATTTAATTTCACTTTTCTTTTTTTCCTGTATTTATCCGTCCACACAATTTGTTAATAATCGATATATTTTTTTTAAAATACATTGTAAAACGAATTGGTTTATACGTTGCATATACCACCATTTACATCGAATTCATTTAGATTAGATGCTTTTCGTGCGTATCTTATTATAGGCGCTTTCAATAAGTAAAATAATTGTTAATTTTAAATATATATTAGAATAATAGTATTTTTTAAGTCCGTGGTTCCAACATTTTGTAGTTTTTATATTATTAAAGCAATCAAAGAACATCGTATGTACTTACCACGATTTTTTGCATTTTACAAAACCGACATTCAACAAGTTTACGATGAAAGGTGAAGTTATATTGTTCATCACGAGATTTGTTTTGGTTAAAAAAAAATGTCTGAAAATCATTATTTTAACCACTTTGGTTGATTGCGGAATTAACGGATAAGGCTAATGGGGTAGAAATAAAAATGCAAAACGATCCACCTAACTTTATTCGATGGTATAGAGACTTTAAGGACATAAAAAAAAAAAAGTACACCAGCGAGTATAATAATAATATAAATTCATACATATAAATATAATATTATTTATGGTACAATATTTTTGATTGTCACGTGTTCTCCAATTCCACTGTTAACTCCACCTAAAACAAAATTATCATGAAAATTGGTTTTTAAGAGAACGCCTCGCTTATAATCTCTTCGTCTACCAAACGTACCATGTTAAAAATGTTTGTTCTTTAGAAATGATTTCGTGCTTTAAACGTTGGTTTTTTAGGATATTTTGATTATTATTTAGTTGGTCTTGAGTATTTTTATAATATTTTAATGATTTATGCTTAACTTGAAATTTAAAATAGATATATCGTAAAAATCCGACGTACAAACGCAGATAACGTTTTTACTAATTACGAGTTTAATAATTATTGACCAATTATTACTGTACACTAAACTGTTTTAGTAGATTAAAAATTTTAAATTTACATTGGTGTACGTTTGTAAGACTGAGACGCACGTGGCGGTGAGGAGTCTTATTTGAAACAGTGAAAATATTTGTATGTCACTTATTTAGTATTGTATTTATTTGCAGAACGCAGCAATCTAACCAAAATGGACTGATAACGACGACGAGGACATCTGCTGACCCTAACTACAGAACTACGAGCTCCGCGCTATACGCCAACCCATCGACGTTACATGTGGGCTCGGTAAACAGCTATCGTCATTCTAGTCAAGACCAACGGAATCTCATGAATCATTCCCGATGGTGAGTAATAACATAATAATAATATAAAAAAAAACTTGTAGGATACAATTGTACATAGACTATGGTGCTAGTGTAAAAAAAACAAGTCCTGATACAGTCAAAAGTTATATTTTGAAAACTTTTCTAATTTTCTGTATTTAGATACAATATAATATCACGTTCTTTGTTAATTAAATTTTTTTAATTTAGTACATACAATTAACAATTGATAATAAAATTAGTGGTTTACAATCTAATTTTTCAAAAAATAAAAACAAAAGCCTAATAATTGGTAAACTCGAGTGCGATGAAAGTTATTTTTAAGTTCTTTTTTTTTACTATATTCTGATTGTGTTTTCAAAATTGTTCTCTAGTTGCGAATGTTGTGGCCTAATTCATTTCAATTATTTAGGATACACCATTAAAAACACTATTTTTTAAGAAATATATTAATTTAAAATGATTATTTTATAACAAACAAAACTTTTTATTACTTGAAAAATAATAAACGTCATATATTTAATAATAAAATAATAAAATAAAGTAACTATTTCAAAAAAAATATAGTAACCAGGAAAATTATCACAGTTATTCTATTTTTGAGAACGGGCAGAGGTTTTTATTTTTATATTTACGACTTGAAAACTATCTACATTATACCTATTATTGTTAATTGCTTATTATATTTCAAACCTCTTTATGCTTTTATGTTTTGAGCTGAGTGTACATTTTCAGATGTATGGGCTCTTGACGTTATTTTTATTATTAAAAACCATTTGTAGTTAGACATCAAGATACGTTTCACAGCGTGGACGTTCAAAACCAGAATAAATATTTTTCTAAATGCGTTTATTGATGTATTGTAGGTTACACGATCTCGAGCAAAAAGACAATGCGCATAATAGGAGGACGGAAAATCTGATGCGAGATTTCCCTTACAATTCAGCCAGATCATCGCCAAATGGGTGAGTTAATAATAATATATATATATTTTAAGAATAATAAAGCAGTTTGGGTAATCCAGCTGCGTTTCTGTATTATTTTCATTTAACAACGGTTTATGAATAATAAACAATACTGCTAATATCTGCAATTGAAAATGTCAAAAACTTATACTGTTAGATACCCATTAAAATATATATCAATGTAAAGCCATCTGAATGGTTAACAAGATTATGATCGCTTATTAAATATATTAACAATTTCAACGATTCCAACATGCATTACCTATCCATTCGAATATTACCAACACTTGACTGAGTGATAGTAAGACGTAATGAATACGTGATGTGATTTCGACATAATTTGCATACTTAGTATAACATAATCTAACCGTGATTTTTCATTTTCCATAGGAATGGCACTGAACGACCCTCTCAAAATGCGACCAGGTCGACTCCACCGCTGTGGTCTAGTCAAGAAATTCGCGGTACCCTCGGTGGCGGTAGTGTTCCATGGCAGTGTGTCCCGGACCACGTATATCCGGTTAGCAGTTACGGGCCACCCAAAAACATTAACCAGGCGGCGTATCAGAATCGCAGCAACAACAATCCAGAAACGTGTGCAACGTCGGCGATGGTAGACACGAATCGGAACAACTCGACCGCGATGACGACGACAACTGACGACGCTAAGAACACAGCCGCTTCCGCATCGGCTGGACAGTCGATCAAATCCAGTAAGTCTTTCGAAAGCGGAGTACTAGGACAGCACGCCAACACGCCCAATGGCGTTATTCCGTGGCCGGGTGACAGAGGTAAGCCCAGACCGCCGTCACACCAGTGGGATCATCACAACGGTACGTCGCCATCGCCACATCACAATATCCACCATCAGCAGCAACAGCACCACTACCACCATCAACAGCAGCAGAATCACCAACAACAGCAACAGAGCGGGTCATCCCCGTACAGTGGTGGTAATGAAGTCCTATACCTGGGGAACAGATCTTCGGGGATACGCAATTCTTCCAGGGGCAGTCCAACGTACTTTTCTCCACAACACAACCACGTGAGTGTTAACTGCACTCGATTAATTAGCATTCATTTTTCATTGTAACTTATACTCATTTTATTGACGTCTAAAATTTCAAAATTCAGAAATTTATTCATAATCCGTTATTTATCATAACGGTCAACAACACGCAAAGTGGTTTAGTATACTTATGATAAGTGTGATAAGATAAGTGTTTGAAATCTGATTTTCTATTAAGTATATGTACTTAAAGTATGTATTTTCATGTTTTTCAATAGGTAACAATGTTTGCCATTTATAAAGACTATCCTGAAATGAATAATGATAAACAATGTTATTCATATAAGCTCCTTATAAAACTTTTGCTCGAATAATTTATTGTTTTACTGTAAATAGTTTTTAATATAATAATAGTTCTATTGAATATTCAAATAGAACACTACAGTAGTATTTTAATTTGGTAAAAGATCCAAGTATTCAAAATAGGGTTTTTAAGGATAGAAAGTGTCTATTAGAAACTATTGAAATTCCAAAAAATATTATAAGAACTGAGCACGTGTGTACTTGAAATCGTCATTTGTGTAAATATGTAAATATGGTTCAATGATAAAATACCTAGTTAATGCATGTAATAGTATAGTATGTAAAACTTGAAAATTATCGTTTTATATATAATAAAAACAATTTATATACTTATAGGTGGACAGACTATCAAATTCCGAGCTGAGATCGTCTGCTAGTCTCGAGGAGATCCTTTCCCCAATTCTGCAGAGCAAACTGACCACGTGTGAGTATTATTCCATTATATTTCGTGAAACATGAAATCGAAAAAATAAAGGCACTACCTATACGATTCATTATGGGTATAACACAAGCAATAATAATAACCGATTGATTTTATTTGTTTTCCAACAGAATCTCGCGGGACCAAAACTTCAGAATATGTATCGACACGATATTATTATCATCGTAATGAATTCCGATTGAAATACTACGTGCAATCACCGGAAAATCGGTTACGGTCGCCAATTGGATGACGCGACGCTACGCCGGCTATTTTTTACGTATAATATTTATCATTTATCATAATTTTTTTCATTTATATGACGCAAGCGCGCACTCACGCACGCACACATAAGCCATATTATATTACATTTATATATTATACGAACGTGTACAGTGTAAAAAGAAAACGATTTATCTCATCACTAAGTATATACCTACCATGTATGTATATAAATATTATATATAATCTACACATATTATAGGGAAACTTTTTGGAGGATATAATATGTCTATGTACACGAGCTCGAGTTTTCTTCTTCTCCGTTATTATTATTATTTATTCTTTTCACTTTTGAGAGAAACCGTCAAAGGGCGTCGATAAGTCTGAGTTTTTATTAAATATTTTTTTTTTTATATATATATTATTATTCCTATTTCCTTATCCTTCTCTTATTCTTTTTTTTCTTTTGATACTCTCGTCGTTTTCTCTCGTTTCCCATTCGTATATAATATATTATTATTATTATTATTATCGTTTATCGTGTCTCCGTCGCGCTCGTTGGATTAATAAAAATATAGTACTATACCAAAGCTCAATATTATGATCAACACATGTGTTCCGTGCATATATTATAAATACATTATTACATTTATTATATTTATAAATTATTACTACCTATTATTAGTTGTCTTGTAAGTATTGTGTTGTAAGTACGTTTAATGTGTACATTTTTTTTTTATTTTACTACATAATATCATTATATTACCGTATTGTATATTATTATTATTATATTTACAAACTGTGTGTTTTCACGCGTGAGGCTGTACCTCTATTGATTTTTGTTTATTATTATTAAAATTTTTGTTTACAAAAATAAAAGGATTTCAATAAATTATTATAATATTATACGGGTTTAACGAAGCTTAAATAATATAATATTACTATGTTTTATATTTCAGATGATAATATTATAAAACATATTTATATATACACTCAACAATTAAATCGAAATTCAAACGAATTATTATTTTTTTTTTCCGATCGTGATATCAAAATTATCTTGTTTTATTTTTTTTTCTGTGAAAATAAGAAATAATATTTGTACTGATAATCAAATACTACTTTTTATTTATTTATTTGTTTGTTTTGTTTTTTTTTTTATGCATACCATTTAAAATGAAAACACTTTTTTGGTGGTCACTATAGCGCAGAGAAAAATATTTGCACTTTTGTATTAACCGTATCGTTTGTTGTGTTATTTTATCTGTTTGCAGTGGAATCCGTAAATAAGTTGAATAATGACATATTATTATTGTATTATATTATATAATATAATAAAATAATATTGTATTATATTATTTGTTCGTTTTTGTATCGTCATTCATCCCGTCGTCGTCTTCGGATCCTGAACTTTTTCTGGACGTAACAAACTCCCAAATATTTTGTGGCTTTTCGCAACCACTGACATCCTTGTATGTGTGTGCGCTTACTTCATATTCCTGCAAAAAGATAAAATTTAAAAATTTAGATCTATTAATAGATTCAAACAGGCTGACCCCAATTATATGTAGGATATGCCTATATACTAACGCGTAGAAAAATTAATCATACAATCAATTTTAATGGATTCAATTTAGTTGTGAGTACATTTTTAACAATTTCTGTTTTATACTTTATTTACGAAATTTAAGCTGATTTTCTTAAATTTAAAATTTCAAAGAACATTTCTTTTAAATATTTTTTTCTCCGTGTACGTGCATGCATTTACATAAATCTACCTATAGGGCGTAGGCAATACTCGTAGGCAGCAATACGTTTTATTATATTATCATATTTAATTGTTTGATTACTTTGATATATTTTCCGGACATGTGAATTATTTGCAAGAATTTTTTAGACTCTTAAATGTCGTGCTAATATTGCTAACCCTCCTATTACAATAAGTGAGTATATAACATAATATTTAAAACATGTTATAGTGCCTAATTTATTTCTTTATTTCTTTTATACTTAAAAATCGTTTTATTATTTCATAATATTATACTCCGTATGTATTTTTATTCTCGGCTCTATTATCGCGTTGATTCATTCAGTAGATGGACTCAAAATTATCTGATCCCAAAGTGAGTATGAAGAACGGCGAATATAACATTATGGAATGTAAATTGCATCGAATGGCAAGACGATATCGAAGTATGTCGTATCGATTTGTCGATATGGTAAGTAAGTCATCACTCCGATCATCGGACTAAGTATGTATATAATATATTCGTCTGCAGGACTATTAATTATAAAATTTCGCACGGTGTGCGAGTTGTACGAAAAAATACTAACATACATTAAAGCTATGCGCATTAAATATTGTGTGCGCGAAAATATAATATTATACTCTATACATACATAATATGAATATATGTAGTCTGATGAATAGGAAGCGTTCTATTGTGTCATATTTTATAAAAAGTAGATATGCGAAGGTATGCATATAATGTGTACGTTATAAAAAAAAAGATAGGTTCGCGGGGTTGAAAAGGTCTCTGGCATTGTATCGGACGAGCGACAATTGGAGAGCAGCAGACTTATTATATGCGTCTGCGCGGTTATAATTATAGACGACTATCGTTAACGATAACGCGCTATAGTTTTTAGCAGAGAATTATTATAATAATACGACACAGTTGTACAGGGTGATTCATCAAAAGCGTTCGTTCCAATTTTTTTTCACTTTGCTAATGAAATTATTCTTGTTCGGATATATTAGATTTTTTTTTTTAATTTTTATTCTTATTTGATTTGCCTACCGTTTTGTTATAAAATACTGTATTTTCAAGTAATAGGATTTTCTTTTACACGGTATAAGGAGTGTCCCGCGGTGATACGAACTATATTCTTATTTTAAATGAGCGTCACGCTTTAGTTCGTTGTTAGGAGGGAGAGAAAGTAGTCCCTACTTAAGTACTATAAGGATAACAGCCCATAAATTGTGCTTAAAAAAAAAATAATAAAAATAATATTAATTTATCTAAATTGCTTAAATTTTAAAAATTAACTGAGTTAAAATAGTCACTAAATATTTAATCTATTTTATAACACAATTAAATCAAGGGAAACGTTCTGTAACTGTGATTCGTTTGAATTTTGAGAATAAAATGTACCAACATTTTCAGTGACATTTTACGTTTTGATATTTTATAATTTATGTAGAAAAATGTGATGGTTTTTATTTGATATAAAAAAAAAATCACCGCCATGGAATTCTCTTTAAACGATAAAATATTTGTAAGTGGATTTTTAATAGGTACATATTTCAAAAAATTATATTTTCATTATGAATGGATAAAAATAGCCTAGTAAATATTATTGGAAAATCGCTTTGTATACATGGTTTAAAGGTCGCATTTTGCATGCATACAGGGTGATCGTTCTGATAATACCGAACTCGTTCTAAAATCCACTTTACGTAGCGCCTAAGTGACTTTATAAGTGCTTGCCTATAATATGGAGTGTTTCATTGGGTATCAAGTTTTCAATCCAACAATATACTTAACTGTGCACACTATAGATGTGGCCAATACCATATTTTTAATCGATAACTAAGACTTAGTATATGACAATGGATAAATTTTATATTGGCTAATATAAAAATTTAAAAACTCTTTAAAAGACATATTGTATATTTTATACTGTATACACTATAATATAGTGAATAATAATACCATTCTTAAGACTTAATGAAGTATAAAACTGATCAATTCCTGGTTAAAATAATAAGATTCAATTACGTTATGATTGTTTAGTCATGATTAATTGATGTATGTTTGATTATATTACTATACGCACACAAGTATACTTATAGTTTAAGTATTTAATTTACAATTCTTGAAAAAGTATTTTTCAAAAAATGGTACTCATTAGCCAGATATCCACCCATTATATTATATATAGACTAATGTGATACTTATTTTTCGGAAATGTTATACGATTTTCCAACCTATATAGTGCAGCTTTAACTACAACATAAAATATGATATAAACTTAAATAGTTATTTTGATAGTTGACTCTTAAAAGTCCAAACTTTTAAATTTTGTTTTTATTGGTATGTTATTTTCTATATTCTATCAAAGTACTAAAAACCATTTTAATATTTCCAACTAATAGTGTCTTTTTTCTTAGAAGTATAAACTATAACTACTACGCCAGTTTAATTAGATAATTGATTTTGATTCCTATACTCTCAATTTCCCCACATAATTCGTAGTCGTGCATGAGAATGACAAATGTTTAATTCGTATGATCGACAATTTTAAATAAATAAATATTTTGTTGAACTCAATGAATTTTTAATATTTTTTTTTGGTAAAAGGCGAACATTTTTGGAAAAATTTTTGTGATTCCACATATTTACGCAGTTATGTTAGATATACTATACATAATAGATACTATGGTGAGAGAGGAGTGGGAACAAAATCAATGGTAATAAAGCTTAATGGTATTGAAAAAATTAGCTTTACATATTAAGTCCACGGAAAGTTTTACGTAATATTCAATCGGTACAGTAAAAATTAATCTATTTATAATATTAAAATAATTTTCTAGTAGTTTATGCCCCACTATCGACAAGAATAAAATGATATTGTCGTCAAAATAAAATATATATATTCATTACTTTGATTTATGTCTTAAAATAATATTATATAGATACCATAAATTAATTGATAAATATTGATTTAGGACAAGAAATATTGAAATATTGTGCACACGATACATCAAAAAAAAGAGTTTTACCAATGATTACATTCACAATTCACTTTAGGTATGATAAAATTATTATTTTAATAACGGTTCGTCACAGAAAATCCACGAAGAATGTACTGAATAATTGTACTTATCTCTGCGGGATTTTCAGTTCAAAATGCGTTTCAACCCGTGTCTTAATAAAGACATAATAATATAATAATATTATGTTTGACAAAAGATTTGATTTTTTTTTTTTTGTTTTGGTAGTATAACGAACCGAGAAGATGAGTGGCTTACTGTGCCCTAGAAAAATCCACTAGTATACGTATTATATAGTGTCGTACGATAATGTATTATTACGGCGGCCCGTCGGCGCGGATGGCAGTGAAATGTAATTTATTTCGACTCGATGTTCCGTGCTTTTAATCGACGCGATATATTATATGGTCGTCGTTGGTGGCAATGATCGATAAAAGAAAATATAGCCCCTTTGCCCGACGACGCAAATACGACGGACACAGAGATTTATGGGTTTTCGTGAAATCAGATCGTAATAATATACGCACAAGCATCCCGTCGCTGCAGTTTTAGATCGTCCTAGCACAAGAATGTTGAAAAAAAATCAACAGAAATAATCACAGATTATACATTTTAGAAGTCCGAGTAAATTTTATTCACTTTTTTTTCTTCTATATACATATGTATATATATATTTTTTTTTGATTTGTAGGTCATATTGATTATCTGGTTTCAATTTATTTAATAACAGTTTGTCGCTGCACAGGACTTATAGCATATGAACGTAGATTATTATACTATTGCGGTTTGATCAGGCTCAAAGGATCTGCGAGAATTTCACTTGCACCGAAGAGACAGTTTTAAGCATTTTACAGGCCAATAAATAATCACGACGAAAGAGGTAAAATTCACGTTTGAGATCAATAATTTCAAATTAAAATATATCATACAAATACTTATTTTAACGCAATGGAATGATATCCAGAGAGAAAATGTTGGTCATAACATTTTCCAAATAAATATTTTTCATTAAATCAATAGTGTAATCACAGGAGGGAGGAGAATTTGGGTATCGTATTCCCTCCATTGATTTTTTTTTATTTTAAGACTAAATAACTACATTTATTTACTGATATTATTGTATATTATTGAACATTTTGTAATTATTTAAATTATTTCCGTGTCATATTATGCTTACTTATTGCGCTAAAAGTAGATATTCATGATAAATTCAATTTTTTTTTGGAGGGGGATCGTAAATAAAATTTAAAAACATTTCATCCCCCTCCCATACAAATATGACCAAATCACGCCACTGCATAAAATAAATTTTAAAGATATTATATAATAATATATAATAATATAATAATAATTTAATAAATGGAAATCAAAAATATTTCGATTTTGTGTGATGGAAAGTTTGTGAAAATATCGCATGGTGCTGTGTAGAACTAAAACACCTCCCCAAAAAGAAAATTTGATCACGTTAATTATTAGCATTTTTTTTTATTTTCCCATTCTAGCCTATAGTTTATATTAGATTACTATGTTACCAGTTAACATAGTTACTTTTTAATGTCAATTAGGTACATATCTTAATATTATTTTTTTTTAGTTTTAGATAAAATTTCTTCTTTTTAGCTTATTGTAAGACATTATAATTACTTTCTTAGTAATTATTTCATTTTTTATTACTTTTTTGATATTCTGATCCAAAAATTTAAGTGCATTTTGTGAAGTCCCTAAAATACTTTTAAATTTACAGCCTTACATATTATAACTAATAGAACATTAGTAATTTTAATTTAAATCTTAATACTTATTGATCATTGATCGGTCGACTATTCGATATAAATTATTACAAATGGCAATGACTATATGAACAAGCTAACTAGCTGTTATGACGTTTCCCACAAAATATTATATGGTAGCATGTTATTATCTTTAAATTAAAACACCCACATTGACCCGCCCAAATAATAATATTATGTTCTTAGTAAAATTATAAACATATATTGCAATAGTGTTATTATTGTCATTACCCACGCGCGTGAAACCAGTCTGATTAAATATATTATATATATGTACATATTATAATAATTGTATATGTATTGATTCACGTAATAATTATTACCGATTAGTTTTTTTTTATATTTTCATCTGACACTATCAAATGCACTATAACGATAAACATTAAAAACATATCTACTCTTGAAGTCGTTCAAATTATTATCCAACTATAAGCTATTTTTAATTTAAAAACTATATTGGTTAAAAAAAAAACAGTCATCTATATCTATACCATGAACTGTGATATTCACAAGTACGTCCTATGATTCTATCTGATGGATTGTAAGAAATATAATTTTTTATTCTAAATTATAAAAAAGAATTGTTTCAAACTTTTCAAAAACTTGTTCATTAAATTAATGAAAAATTGTTTTGTAAATATTATTTACATAAAATCCGTTAAATAATTAACTTTTTAAAAATATATTATTAATTATAATTTTATTGCTGTCAAATGAAATCTTGGGTTAAATATACGAGTAGTTAAACTGAACTTCATCATATTAGAACTACCTAGGAGACACTATAAGGAGATCATCTGATAAGTCTCCCAAAATTCTGAATTTGATCAATTGTCATATATTTATCCATTATATATTTTATTATCACGACTATTAAAAATAAATTACATTTTTTTGATTTTGTTATTAAATATTAAATACTTACATATTAAATTAAGTAAATATGTTTTCATTCTCATTTTTCACTGACATTCAACAACAACAATTCAACTCATACTTAAATAACTTAAAATTATCCGGAAACTAATTCATTGGTCTTAATTTAGGTTAAAAGCTGGGATTCTAAATATATGCGGTCAACTTCGTGTTCGATAAGATTTGGTAAAAAATATGAACTAATAATATATATAATTTAATAAAATGAATTATAAATAATATAAAATTACGCTACAAATACGTTCCACCTTAGTTTCATAACGGTTTAACAAAATGTTTATTATTTTTTTATTTTGGTCTTTTTTAATAAAATATAACGGAATTCAATATTTTAAAGATCCTTATCGAATCTTGATCAGCGAAATACATAAATATTATTATTATTAGTCGGTACCCGAAAATCAACTCTGTTCAAGTCTTAAATATTTGTATACATAATCAAAAAATTAAGTTATTGTTTATTTGTACTTAAAAATTATATTGTTGTTAACTGTATCTATACCTAGTACCTTTAGTATATTATACTATTAAACTTTAAATAGAATTTAATAGTTGTGTAATATTATTACCAACTTAAACATTGGTAAAAGTATTAGTAAGCTAATAAATTAAGATCGACTATTAAGTCACGATAAGAAAAAAAATCTAATTTGAATATCGATTAGAAAAAAGTTATTACAATATTACATATTATAGGTAGGTATGTAAAAACGTTGTTAATTACATTTTCATACCGTTCATACATATTTGTTATGATTGTAAAATAATAAGCGTACCTAAAATATAAATAATATATCTAATAATACCTACTTGTGTCTAATGTAATATTATTTGACTTTTTGGTACATGTAAATTTATGTTACTCGCAGTAAACAGCTAATTGTTTTTTTATTTTTCAGCATCATGTTTTCGAGAATAAATAAAATTGTTTTAATCGCTTTGATCACCACACCTCAATGCCACAGCTATTGATATATATTATACACCACTCAACAACACCCGACAAATTCACTTAATTAGTATGTGAGAAAAAATTCTGAGGTTTCATTTAGTATTAATTATTACTTATATTGTATAGCTGCAGTGCGCAAAACCTCTATCACACGATGTTAACGTAATTTATACTCATTAAAAAATTTTCTTTATCGGAAAATAATAACAAAAAAAAAAAAAAACACAAACATTCAGCATGCGTGTTTTTATACAAGGTCATTCACCGAGCATGATCACCATAATTTTTCCTTTAATTTATTTGAATTCTTTTCTTTAAAATTTTGAAGTACTGTTAAGTACTTAGACTTAATAACAATATTATTTTCAATTTTATTTACCATTTAATGTGCGGTCAGTATGTGGTGATAACGACTTCTTTATTTTAAATTTAAAAACAATTTCTGTCTTGTAAATCATAAAGCAGCTTACTTTTTTGCAAAAATAATTTAAATTAATATAATTTTAAGCTCAAACGATTAGTTGAGAACTTTGAGTTATTTATAACTCTCTTTACTATGCCATAATAGCTTAGGTTATAGATTTCGGTGATCATGAATCTATTCAAAATACAAAAAAATTTGAATTTGAATAAATTTATTGATAATAGGGACAACATTGAGTTAAGTAAACTTGGTGAATCTCTTATATAATACTCTATTTTTGAAACGACAAAAGAACTTAATGGCGTACTCGAATTATATATATTATCAGGCTTTATATATACCGACGATCAAATCGTACAATAATAATTTAATTATAATTCAAGTCGTTTCACATTTTTCTTCATTCTTCATCATAGTTCCCGTCCACGATCTGACCGACAAGAGTTTTCGTTCACAAATCGTAACGCGCTCCAAATCAGCGATGACAGTATAATACAACATTCCATTATCGCATACAATTGTGCGTACTTAAATAATCTGTTTTTTTTTTTATCGACGAGAGTCGGTACATATCATAATTATATATTGTACAATGCCAATTTAATAATTGAGTAGAGGTTTTTAATAACCTGAGAACCACTTACATATAGTAATGTATAATATACAGGTATACTTATCTAAAAGACAAATGTACGTAAGACGATATTTTACGTTTTATATTATTATAATGTTCGTGTACAGTAGTGTAAGTGCTGGAGTGATTCGACGATGAACGGAATAACGATGCTAATATTTCGAGCATTCGTGGTAAAATAGCTCAACGTTTTTTATTCATCGTAATATTACCGTCGGTAAACGTATCTTATGCCCCACCGTCTTTTTAAAAGATACATAATATATTATAATAACGTAGTTGTTAATATTTTTTTAAGCATTCTATAATTCAAGTGCATTAGCTAGAACGTTTAAAAATGAAGTCGAATAATAATATAATATGTCTAATGTCTATAATATATATGTATTAAGGAATTGTGTACGGAGTAATTATTTTATTAAAGACATTTGTCATTTAAAAAAACTATTATCTTTTATAAATATAAAAAAATGTGATTTTGCATAGTTTTACGTTACAACAAAACACAGTTTTTTGTCTTTAAAATTATCTATTTCTTTTTTTTATAGTACTTCAATATAATATAATAGTGTAGGTGTATAATTTATTTTAGAATAGTATTATGCAGAATTTTGTTCAATAAAGTAAAAACTAAATAAATTAAAATGATAAAAAATTGTACGAAATATTATTTTATATTATGAATGTTTTTTTTGTAATAGCTTAAAATTATGTAAAAAAAAAATATTTGAAACTATTAGTGTTTATGTAGGGATGAATCACCTGATCCATGTTATGAGCTGAGTAGTCGATCGATGTAAGCTAATTTCTATAATCTTTGATTATCAACGTAATCGGAAAAGTTCAACACAAAGATTTTGTATTTGTAGGTAAATGCAGTCCCACCATTTCATTTAAACTAATAATAATTATTATTATATGAGCGTTTTAAATTTTTAATTTGATCTTGATCTCATAGTCATACATAAAACCACAAAAAACACTATTTTATTTTCATTATATATTTGTTTGAATATATGAACCGAATGAATAAGTCTAGAACAAGTGCGCGCCAATCAGTAGGTATTACATTATTCTTTAATTTATGATGATACAAGGATTCATTACATTTTACTGTTAACTGAATAATTGTTTTAATATGCAGATATAAGATTTTGCGATGGAATCGCGTGTGTACCGATGACCTTAGCGCGTGTACGGACACTCGGAGTACATACGAGTACATCTGGTGTACAGATACATTAAATAAATATAATAAAATATAATTATTATGAGTCTCGGTGTAGTGTATAAAAACTTGTTCCGTTAATGATAGATTTATAACGCACACGTGCAGCTGCCGCGTAAATGGGTATAATATCAATCGGAGCGAGCGCAGTGGCTATTGCTTTTTTTTCGACGTATCAATAATAAATAACTCGAGCAGTAATAATAATGCAATGCACGCAGCATTTCTACTGGTCTACACGTATAATGTTAATATTATGAAAATAATTAACTGCGCTGACCTCGAAGCGAGAGACTTTAACGGAGATAGCAACCCGCGAAGTACCGACAACCGACTGTACACATATTATTATTTTACTGCACATTTTGTCTCACGTTACGATTGTGTTTTCCATTCGGCCGAAACATTTTAATTACATTATTGCACTATTAACTTAACGGGTAAACGTAAGAAAACAATCTCGGTGAACACTTGAAACGAGATTGTCGTAAACGAATACTATACGACATGCTATTATATTATATTAAATTCTAACAAACAGCGATTATAATATTATTTTTCGTTACAGACGACAATAAGTATAACATTAAAGTACTTCAACTTTTTTAGTTGAGTTAAATCAGTGTCGATGATGAAACATGTGCCTTTAACGAATGTATACAAATTTATATACCTAGTAAATAGGTATGATTTACTATAAAATCAACAACTGACTATAATATAATATATTAGCGTTTGATCGACACAGGCTATTTCCTGCAGTGTATAATATAATATATTATGGGCTATGGTGCAGTAACCGATATGACCGTATAATATTATGATTTTAAATTATAAATTAATTTATCATAATATATAATATACTTACGTCACCGAAGAAAGTCGCGATCCGAAAGTTCGTCTCCACCGCAACGTTCAAATTTGTGGCGGTGTGCTTTAAGACCACTCTGGCTCCGTTCTGCAACGATTACACATGCATAAAAAAGTAAGTTTCGCGCTTACAGTTTTGGGTAAGGGCATAGTTTTGGTTTTCACATTTGTTTTCGATTCACTAGCGGTCGCATGCAACAATTAAACACACAAACAAATAATAAGCCCGAACTCAAGACGATGCTTAACATACTGTCGTCGATATACTGCTGCGGTGTTGCAGGTACTTATTCAAGAGCCGAGAAACGCGAACACAACTGGTCTTGTCGTCGACTGCGACTCGTCCTCGCGTTTACGAGTTTACTTGTTTCTCTCGCAGTGCGTGGTGGGTAGCGCGCGTCGAAATCTCTCAAGGACAAACCCGTTTTTATATGTATATAGTAATTACGTCGGAGGAAACAATCGCATTATTATTGTGTTTGTATGGGTTTGTAGTGTGTGTGTGTGTATGTGTATTCCCACGCGCATCCTTTCCGCTTTGCTGTTCCGGTCGCATACACACGCATACAACCCGTCGCAGTTTTGGATTTAACGTCCGACTTTGGAGGAGCAGCCCCGTGTATAACGGTTAAAAACCGGCCACATATTATAGACAGACGTTTTTCTCTCTTTTTTAACGACCACTTGTCGCGGTGTTTTTGCGAATGAATATTATACAGTGATAAATCATAATAATGACGGTCGAAAGTATGCATAAGGCATAATATGTATAAATTATATTATTTATAGATAAGTATTAATCTTTATCTTAACTTTATTAACTTTGACTTCACTCAAGTTAATTTTTTCATTATAACTTATTTAATGTATTTTATATAGTCTATATTTTATTCGATTTTTTCTCACGTTCTTTAAGTATATTTATTACGTGTGTTAGTGTTTTTCTTTAGTTTTAAAACACGCATTTATGAATGTAAAAATTTAAAAAAATATAATATCATTATATATTTTTTGTAAACATGCTCTTTTACAAATAATTTAAGTTTTAAATAATCTTTTTTATTATCTTTATAATACTCGTAAATGTGAATACCTATCTTATTAATATTGCCTATCTAAAAAAAAAATATTTTAAGTGTTGTCTATATATTATCTTATCTATATCGGTTTCAGATTATTTTTATACAACACTAGTTGCATTGCCTAGTCGAGCGGAAATACCAGTGATATGTGAGGTACTGGCAAAAAGGTCGTAAGGTCGTAGTATAGCTATTATAAAAATAACCGTTTGTTGATGGTTTTTTTTTTTGTTATAGAATGTTTTTTTTCTCACCGGAACCGGAAGTCCTTTTGCTTCCTCACGCATCGACACACGCCAGTAGTCTACCGTCCACCGGCAATATGCGTCCTGTGCGTCGACGAGCTTCAGGGCCGGGTGACCGGACACCCCTTGTTCAGTATATAGACGAGGCATGACTGCAGCGACGAACAGCGGCTAAGGAAACACCGTCGACACATTAACATGATATTTATATTTTTATCGTCAAAAAATTATAATTATCATAAGTTTATTGATTTAGCGTGTCTTAAGTACTCTTAACCATTTTTTGTTAAACACAGAACCAGCGTGACTACGAATAAGATCTCACCATACTTACATTTTTGTAAAATTTCACTTGGGAAAGGTATGTTTAAAATTATCATAACAAAATCTAATAATTATTAAATACCAGTAGTCGATCGAAAGAACTATTTTACGTTTATTATCTAAAGTATTTGATGTAATCAATTACACATAGCCTATAGCTAAGTACGATTTATGTATTCAAGTTTATTTGTAAATTGTTTACCGTTGTGTATACCAAATAACTTCGTTATAATACTAAATCGACAGACGCAACTTGCAATATTTTCAAATTAAATGAGTGGCTATAATTCCAATTATAAAAATGATAATATCGAGTACAATATGAGTATTTGGACACATATTGTGTATGGATAAAGAGTTCAAAAAACGAGTGTGTATCAACTTTATCGATACCTGTGATTTAAGATAGGTATACGTAAACTGAATTAAAATCAAAAACACTTTGGGTTTATTTAATAATACATTTATTAAAATACGTTCAATAGATACAATAATTATAAATAATGATACAAATTTTAATTTTATTAAATTCGCAGTCAATCAATACATTTATTTATTCAAAAAAAGTAGGTATTGTATTTAATAATTGTACCTATTTTATAGATTTGGAAATATTCTTACTAAAAACATTTATTACATTAATCATATACTTACTTATTTATTGATTATATAATATTTGTATAGTTAAATTAATTAAATTAATCATACTATTTTTTTTTTCATAAAAGAATACACTTATTTAAATACGGTTGCAAATCGATAATTATTTGCTTAATTATATCTCTATTGGATCAGCCCGAAAAACTTGACTTGTCATGTTACGTATAGATAAATATTTTATTAGTCCACAGGGCACAGATGTTTGTTACGAAAAATATTATTTACATTATTTTTGAAGTATCTTAAATTGCTTAAATCATGCTCTCGCACATTATCATAAGTGCTATAGTAATCAAGAACTTATCCAGTTATATTATGGTGATTTATTTTGACTGCTTGCAATTTACAACGATCTCATCGTAGGTCAATGGGGGCAATCATATTACACTATGCCGGGTCGTTGACATGGGTTTAAAGTGTGAGTGGGAGTATAAGGGGATTATACCCTCGCCTCTGATAGCGTATAAAGGACGTTCCGTTTAACGTATTATCCAAAATGTATACTGTACGCTGATGCTTTGAAGTTGAATCAAAATAATTTTTCGTCTATTTTATTTTATTTTTTGATTTATCAATAATTATTTATATAAATATTAATATAAGTAAATATATTTGTAGTTTATTAAAAAAAAAATAAGTCCTAAGGAAAATATAATTAATGTTTCAATTAAATTGATAATATATTGCTGATTTTATTAAAATAGTTTTTGCTTTTTAGAAAAGCAAGAAAAAATGTTTACTTAGGAAAAATAATTTAATAACATATTATTCCTAAATAATGACTTCGCACAGAAAAATATTTTACAGAAATCTGAAAACAATATTAGGACCCTTTGTAATTTTTGTAAATTTAAGCACTAGTAAAATTGCATTCGAAAATGATTCAGTAGCTTTGAATTTAGAACACTAACGATTTGCCCGCCGATTATCTTAATGCGTGTTATTTCTTTTAAAACTTTGTGGGGTTGGTTACATTTTAAAAAAAATTAATTATTTATACGTATAAATATTATATTATATAGTAAGGCTGATGTGTATTAATTTTATATTCTTTTAGTCGAGTACTTCATCGAACTCTTGTAAATAATATTTAATAATTCACATGTTTACCCTGGCTATAACCATAGCTTTGAAGAATAAATATGCAATTTCGTTATCATTATTAATATCGAATGTTTTTTCTCCACTCATTCTCTCTCATCACGTCCAATAAATCTCTAGGCATTTACTCGTCAATGATATAATATTATTATTTATAGGTGCGTTTGAAGTTATAATTTAATAAAACAAACAAAAAAACAACATGTATTTTTAAGAAAGTTGAAGTTGATATAGTTGTTCCGACATTTAGTTAATTCTTTTTGACACGAATTAACAAGTTACTATAGATAATTAAATGAGATATGGAATACTGAAATTAATGCTAAATTGTCAACGTATTTATTACAAAGTTTAGGTTTTTCAAAAAAAGAATGATTTGTTTTACAACTTTTATAGGTCTCAACTGATCATAATTTATTTTTAAGTATAAAACTATATGATAATACATTTAATTTATATGATATTAATCTATTTAAAAATGATTTTTTTCTTTTTAATGAATACCTATAATATTATTATGTAACCATGTACCTATATATATTAAATATAGACACTTAAAATAACTTATATAATACAAAGGTGAATTTAGTTAAGAAAACATCATCGTACCCATAAAGAATTTAAAACAAATGGATTTATTTACTTAATCAATGTTTGTGAGTTTTTTTAAAAAACTCGTATTGAATATTAATATTTATTTTTCCATTAATTTGTTTTTTAGTAATACGATATGAATGCGTACATAACAATTTTGTTTTCATATTACGTAAATCAGACTAATCAGAGTATATAATATTATATAATAAGGAACATATATATTCAAACTATAATATAAAATTATCGAATAAATAATACAAACACTATTAGATTAACAACTTTTAAGCTTGTTTATTATTAATTTTGGATATTTTAAGTTACACTAACAGGGTAAATTTTATGTTAAGCTCATTACATTATATATTTTCGATGCACTACATCCGAATTATTTACTAACAAATATTAATACCAATACTCGAGTATTTGTTGGTCTAAATAAGAAGTTATTTTCTCTGTGGTAATCTGTGTAATAGTTGCATATGTCTGTTTTGTGTTTAACTATTTTATTATAAGTACACGCATTATCAACTAGAATGTTATCGTTAATGAAAGTTTTCAACGGTCGCTCGCTCGCATTGCTATTAGTCGGAAAATATAAGGCTCAAGTACAATTTATTACAAGGGATGTCTCAGTCGTTAAATTTCCTCAGATATATTATATGATGTTATTCTATGAACTTTAGATGGAGTTGAATAAAGTCAGTTGTAACTCGAAGTTTTATTGCAAAGACGCTCACATTGTTATGTCTTACATTAGAACTTATTTTTTCATTTTTCGGTCAAAATTTTAAAACTGTTTTGTAAAGTTGCAAAATCTCTCATAACACACAATATTAATACTTAAATGTAACACATGGACATTTTTTAAAATAAGTCTAAGATAATTTGTCAATTTTTTTATGGTTTTTATAGTTTTAATGGTCCGAAACTTAACTATTTAAAAATAAAAATATTAAGATAATATTTTGATAACATCATATTACATTAAATTACATTTATGTAATTCTAGTGGGTACAATTAAAACTAAAATACTGTCCCCAATTTTAAAGCCACTTTTATCATTTTTAATTCACAGTGTCTAACGATCGTTAGTTGTAGGCGTATAGCATTATTAGCATATAATTAAAGGAGATGCCCGAATGATTGAAACAATCTTGCTAATTTTATACATTTAAATATACATAATAACACTGAATTGGATTTTTAAATGAAATTTTATACTTTTACTTTTTAATGTAATATGATTGTATTTATTAATTATTATAAATGCACCAGATAAACACACAGCATAATAAAAAGTAAATAAAATAATTAAATAAAGCCGTTCACAATTTACAAAAATAAATTTTCTTTTATCAAGATAAATTGTACAGTAGAATAGCTTACAACTACTGTTTTTACAATTTTACCGTTAGTTTCTACATTTAATAAACTACGAGTATTAATGACCATTGTGTTATGTAGATAATCATAATTATTATTTAGTTTCGTCTCAGATTGAAATATACTTCTTTTAAATTTAAATTTATCATATTATAACTATAATAGCTATAAATGAACACAATTAAAACTGGGTAAAAAATAAATGCACGTTGTAAAATAAAAATATTTAAAAATATTTGTTGAGTATGTTACACTTGAATTTATTAGCACATATTTTTTTTTTTTTATTTGCAATATTATATACGTTATTTGTTTTACCTAGGCCGTTAGTAACGTTTTTTTTTATTTTTTCGAAAAATATGAATCTACTCGGATACGTCAACACAAATCATTTCATTATATTTGGTGGCTTAATGTTCTAGTTATAATAATATTATTATGGTTACACGGCATAATTAAAGAGTAAAGAGCCAAGTCAAAAACTATTTCGTTTGTATAATATTATTATTATTATTTACGTTAGTATTAAGGCATTACTATGACGTAATGGATTACTTTTACCTTGGAAGAGATGCACGGGCTAATGGCAAACGTATCGCCAAACATCAAAGGTTTTCCTTTTTCGCAGTTACTTCCAATTCTAAAACAAATAGATTACACGGTCAGATTAAGATGTTAGATATAAAATAATAATTTTTTTTCCTCCGTAGATCAAACGCTAAAAATATTACGAGTGGAACTCAGTGGGACGCAAACTACTACGTTAATGATGATGGCAATAATAATTTTATTATGTCAATAATATTTTTTATAATCAACTACGGATATTAATCGAAACATCCAGAAAGTAAGTATGAATTGTAGTTGGATTTCATATAAATACGTGTTGATACATTTTATATTTAAGGTTTTTCGATCCGCTACGAGAATTTCCCAACTCAAATCCATACACATTATATTATGAAAATGGCCAGATGCACAGTAATAATCAAGTTAAATATTAATTTATTTAAATTTTGTTTTTGCCCATCCAAATAATCGACTAGGGGAATATAGCGCGTCACATTATATTTCGTTTGTGACGACTCAGTGGATTTTCTCCGTAAGTCGTAACTCCCTTCGAATTCAGTGGTTTTATGTTATATCCATATTCTAACGACGGGTAAAGAATTTCAGAAAACCAAAACAAAGTACTCTGTATTCCATTTCACCCCTCTACCGTCTCGTCGTCGTAGTCAGTTACTAGTTTAATATACAGGAACTCTTTGACCAAAAATGCATTGGGACTCTAGTGAATTAGATTCGGTAAATGTATATTTTACCCCGTGTTACAGTGCTACACGCTATGTAACTAAATATTTTTTTATAAATTGTAAAGGAGTTAATTTTTTTTTTTTTTTAATGTTTATGTATTATTTCTATATTATTATAGAAACATCAACATTTGAAAGAAAATTTTCTAATTTATTGAAGTGTATATTATTATATTATGCACATTAATGATAATAGATAAATAAAATGTTGAGTTAAATACGATTTTATAATTATTATTTGTAGTAATTTAATATATTTATTACAACTTGACGATTTCAATCCTTCTTAATATAGCTCAGAAGTTATATTTGTTCATATTTTGATTTCAATACGTTAAAATATAAAATGAATAAAGACCTAAAGAAGGATATAGTTCTCATTTGGAAAAAAAACCTGGAATAAAAATGTAAGTATATTATATATTATTTTAAAATTGTAACATGATTTTAAGTTATATTTTAAAATTCCAAAATCAAAACTAAAATAAATTATATGCATTATTAAATTATAAAAGCCTGTATAATAACATTACACGGCTGCAATATGCGTATGAACGAATTTCCATTCGATACAAATCGATTTTTCACGCTCACATAGTTTATTATGTCATCACTATCTAAATATAGGTACAGTATATTATTTTGTGTACAATCAGTTCGATACAATATTACCGTTTATGGATAAACAAATAAAGTATGTAGGTATATAATATTATTATTCGTTCGTTGTATTTTAAATTCATCTCTCATATTAAATTGTTAAACGTTATTTCGTTTTCAAAACCTATGGTGATCGAAAGTTATTAGCATATAGACGAATTACTTTCGCAAAATAAACACATTTTCCTCGCCGGGTTTTCACGAAGATATTTTTAAAACATGTCAAATAAAAAAAAAAGGTCAGCATCTCTATAGGATTTCTACTACTACATAGTCTACGAAATTAAAACCATAGATTCGAGTTACTTGCAAATCTTGAAGCAGTTTCGGACGCAGCTCTCTGTCAGTGGAGAAGCGGTTATAGTGCAGCCCGGTCCCAGGCCATCTAATTCCGAGCGGTAGTCACTCGTCGAACACGATAAGGCCACGCCGCCGGCACCGTCTTTCCATCCCGGAAAACGGATGTCCGAGCATACGAGCTGTGCGTCTTCTCCGTATCTCAGGAACTCAGAGGTAGAATTCAAAACTATCTGTAGTATGAATAATTCGAAATAAAATAATTATAATAATTTATTAATTCTCCGACAAGCAATTTTTACAAAATAAGGTGTATTATAAATTATAACAGAGAAACATTTCAACAAAGGCTGTGCCGGAGATGAGAGTTAATTTAAGTTTAATGATTCGTAAACTTATCAACGAATTCAATTTCAAAATAGTATAATTATACAATGTTACAAATCATTGAATAAATAAAATAGTAAAAAACGGTTTCAATTATAAATTACCACAAATCCAAGAAATAGTGTATATTTATAAACTCCATTATCATTTAAATCCAAAAACTTAGGTTTTAATTGTTTAAAACTCATAAAACTATGTAGAAAAATTTTATGTTTAAAAAAAAAATAAATTAATACAAAATATGGTAAAGATTGACAATAAGCAGTGCTTCATTTAGGTAATGAAATATTAATATCTTTTGCAAATCGTGTGTTATGATTAAGAGTAGGAGAATTAATATTTTATTAATATATTATATAATATATAAAACAACAGCAAATACATGTAATAGATGACGATTTAATATTTAAAGTTTTACATTAATATAAATAAGTTGTTGAGACGTGATTATATAGGCTTATTGAATGTATGTTTTATAAGATAATTTAATGTATCATTTAATTTGTTTATATAGGTGTCATAATCGTTATTTTAAAATTTTATACCATAAGGCACTGGAAATTTATGTTTTTATTCAAGATATTTCTCAAACATTGAAATACATAAAAAAACATATCATTTTTAATAATATGATGATTTAAATATTGCAAGTTATTGATCACATTGAAATGCAAAATTGAAAATTTGTTTTCGGAGTGCACATTTGTGGACTGTAGGCATAATATTAAGTACCTAAGTACCAACTCTTACACAAAATATATTGCTTTTTACTAATACAGATAGTCGTGAAAATAAATTCGCAGAATTCGGTGAGTGGACAATTTTTTTACATCGTATCATTATATTATTACCTATTTATTTATTATGCTTTATGCTGTAGGAGTAACATTAAATTTAATATATTTTTTTTTTATCCGAAACAACATCGCCCGAGTTGCTTGCATCTACAGGTTAGATTACCGTAGTGGTCGCGGTACAAGTCCGGTCAGATAATATATATATATATATTTTTTTTTTTATTACGATATGTAACCTTACCTCGTCTAATCTAACGCAGTTTCGTAGCTTAACGATACTAGCGGAAATCTGTTGAAATGCACTTGGAGTGACCGAAGCCGTAAAAATATATTTGGCCAGTCACGGGTCATCAGTGTCGCGTCGCTTTGGTTCGAGATGATGCGATGAAACGGAACGAGTTAGTGATTCAAATCGAACAAGTGGGTTACTTATTAGTTATTATAGATAGTGAAGCGACTCTTATAAATTTTAACTACACATATACGTGATTATAATATATTCATTATAATATGTTAAATTTAATTTTTTTTATTATAAACGAACAATTACGCGTTTATTTTGATTAGAAAATCTTTACGTAGATCAAAATCGACGTATAGAAATAGAATAATAATATCGAAATAATTATTAGAATTTCAAAACGTGGAATATAGACATCTTCATCGATAGGACGTCCTACTGTTTAAAATTTGAAATATTTTGCGAACCACTCGGGTCTTGTAGAAGCAATAAATAAATATTGTTGTTACTTGCTATAATAGCGATAACGCGCATTCCTCCCCGACGGCCGCGGCGACCGGTTTTCGACTTCTCTTTTATAAAAAAAAATTGTGATTTAAATTTTTTTTTTTTTAAAAAACTGAAAAATTTATCACCAGTACTTATATTTATATAATCAATAGGATCTTTAAAAATTGAATAATGAGTCTAAACAATCGTTCAAAGATCTCATTTTTCGAAGTAGTTTCATTTATAAGAGAGTACAATTTATTATTAAACGATATATTTACCTTGGTAATGACAAATTTTGTTTGAGAAACGTCTTAAGAGTAAATTTTGCCAAACCCGATCAAATATTAATCAATTATAATACCACAATATACAAACACGGTGACTATACCTATTAGGTGATACTGTAGCCCAACAAGTACGGTATAATTATTATTGATACTTTAATAGCTTTTAATTTTTTTTTATAAATTTATACTAATTTAATATCCGTTATTGTGATGTTTTTTAATGTTTATTAACCCGTATTTTGCAGAAAATCTTGAGATAAAATAAGATAAAATCGACCGTGTTTAAACGATAAACGAAAAAAAAACAAAAAAAAAAAACAGAATTTACGTATCGAGTTTTCGTATCAAATAGTTTAACGCTATCTAGTGGAAATTTACAAAATAAGTTGAATTGACTACGCCGTCGAACGTTAGATAGCGTCAAAAATTAGATTATTAATTTTATTTTTTCCAATATTATTTCAGTTTATTCAACAATACAGAAACACTTTGACATTAATTTCGTGCTAAAGATTTAGAGCACAACAACTTTATTAGGTATTTAATGGTTTTGCGAAACACAAAAATATGTTGAATAGGTAAGTAATAAAATTAAGCACTCGTAAAAGAAGTTTCTAATGGTAATACTTATGAGTGCTAACGAATTAAAAATAAAATTGTTTAACAACTCTATGCGTGCTCAACGTGATTACTGTAAAAATAATAATAAACTTTCGTTTTAATGTTTACAATGATGTAAAACTCAACATTATAATTTTATATTTACCGAATAAATTTATTACACGCTTCGAATGCTGTTCGATGTCAACAAGTTTAAAACTCTAAATCTAAATGTACTATAATTTAAAATAATTTAATATAGGTATATATTTTTTTTCATTATTAAAATTTCAGCAGTAATAATATTTTATTTCAACAATTAAGACCAAATGCTATGTAGTAACATTTAAGTTATTGTATAACAATTGATATTAGATATACATATGTATACAGCTCAACAGTTGCAAATGATAGGTACAGATAATTCAATAAAAATAAATACAGTTATAAGAAATGTGTGATATTAATATAATTATAAGATAAAAGACCAATAATTATTAAAAGTGTAAAGGTAGAAATAATGCAGTCTCGTGTCAACGGGCAATGATAGTAATTATAAAAAGTACTCAATAGGAAAAAAATTATAATAAACTGTGAAATATATGTATTGTTTGTGTAATACAATGGTATGAGGAACATATTGGTAGGAATTTCCTAAGGGGATAAATGGTGAAGGTGTAATTTCCTTCCAAGCATTGTTAGAAGGGAAAAAACGATTTTTTCCCCGAGGTTTATTAAACAAGGTTTATGAAAGTACCTATATTCGAATTCAATTTTTTTTTCTATCGATGACAGTTTTTTCAATTTGCATTCGTATTTTTGAAATAATTAATTTCTGCACACCAAAGTTTTTTTCACAAAGTGCCGTTTTCGGTGAAAAGGGAAAAGAGGGAGAAAATCAAAGCGATAAGACTTGAAATAAATTTAGATGGCTACATATTATGTGCTTTTAATCAATTTAATACGATATTACTGGTGTATAAAACAACGGAGACATATAATGGTTGATCTAAACGAGGTGAGGAAAGAGACGAAGGGTTGATCAAGGATGACACCGTATAATTTTTTTTTTTTGTTTGAAGTGTGATGTTTTGATCTATTAATTAAAGGAAAATAATCGAAGATAGCTTTGTTTACCGCGGAACATAATTAACACTTGATAGTTTTATCGTACATTTATTTTAAATTAATTGTAAGTTTTACAATAAAATACATGTATACCGACTACAGAATGGTCTAGCGTAGTCAAATTACTACGTACGCTCTACACTGCAAGATCCCTCCCCCTTTTACTTATGGGGACAAAGACTCTTAGGTAACATTGATAGGTATTTACACGTTGTAATTAGAAGTGTGATCACTTTCATATTTATATTATTAGACGACACACTCAAACCAAATGTGAATATTTTTCCAAGATTTTCATGAAACTTATAAATCAAACGAATGAAACGATGAATTTGCTCAAGTATAGACGATGTAAAGAAAAATATCAAAACGAATAAACTATGGTATCGATAACATCTTATATAATAGGTACAAAATTCTTATTATTATATTATCATTACAATATTTAATACTTAATTTCTACTTTCTGAATGAGATACACGATGTACGAGAATATAAAATGCAACATAAATGGTTTCGGAATATTTATTATAATATTATATTATTTTACGGTTTACCTTGCAACCACGTGTATTGTCATAAACGCGCGTGTAAAGTATAAATTATATTATATAAATAAATTGCATGTTATAGACTTACTGGTCGCAAAAGGCTTGTGTACATTCTCTGCGATTTCTGTACTAGCAATTCTCCTCGATCTCTTTTTGCCAAAAACGTTTTTATTTTTTCCTAAACGTACGTATAATAATCGACCGGTTAAACAATCATAATATAGTAATATAATATAATATAATAATGTGATATTATAATAACGATAACAATACAAACAATAGACAATTGAGTAGAATTTCGTACGGATTTCAAAATATGGATTTTTCATGTACTTTCGAGGTACTTTATACGGAATTTAATAAATTTTAATAAACAATAATATCGCCATAACAAACTCGGGCCAGAATCGAGACTTTTCAATCCCCGAGAGCCACGTCACAGGGTTATTGCATTATAGGGCTGATGAATTTACGACCCGACTTCATAAATATTATTTTTACACTTTCGGACGTTTTCACCCGACAGGGAGAGTATCGCGTATTGTTTTATATATGTGTTATTATAATGTATATAGGTAGTTGCCGAAATCGATATTTTTACACACGACTCACGGATTGCAAACGAGTCTCTTCCACCCAATTGCCCATCCGGACGTTAACGCTGTACTGTTGCGTGTCGCGGTGCATGATGATAGATTGGTGGAATAATGGTATTTTATTTTATATTATTGGTAAAATATTATATTAGCGCGGTAAAAATAGAGTGGTTTTATTTCTTCACTAGATAACTGAGGACGATAGTTAGTATAACACTAATACAATGATTTTTTATGGTCGTCATAACTGCAGACGTCAATATTAAAATATATTAATTGTAAACTAGTCGCGTGGACGACAAGCTGGTTGTTTGTACGATTGATCAAGTGTTTTAATTTTCACGGCTCTATTTAGACCAAATTAGTCAATATGGCAATATATGAATAACTGCAGAAGTGTAAATTTACATTTTTTATCATGAGCTGTTGAAACTTTTTGGTTTGACATTTTGTTTTATAGGTAAATTCGAAATTGTTTACATTCAAATGTATCATATCAAATGTTTGATTGTTAATAGTATTAATACTATCCATTAATATTATTAAATTAATTGCATTATTTAACAAACCCGTTAGAAACGTTTATACCGTCCACTATGCCAAGTGGTTAGTTTTGATCTACACAATGAAGTGTTTAGTACTGTATACAACTCAAAATAGTCAGTTAAGGCATTTACAAATAGAATTGAACTTTACCATGAATGCATATTATTAGTAAATTATAAAATATTCTATACGAGCATATTATACAAATAGTATAGCTGTCTTCCGTGTTCTCTACCCCCGTGAATAATTGTTTGCAAATTCTGAGATTGTTTTTTTGTCTTATAAAATTTTGATCATAAAATGCTATAAATTGTAAATACCTATTATAAGTACGCAAAATTTAAGGTGTTTTTAAATTCTCATAAAATATATTTATAGATAATAAAAACAATTTTTTCTCATATTAATATTATTATTAAACTCTGGAAATATATTATATAATAATACTATAACGTCTTTAAATGAATAAAAATAAAAATGATTACCTATTAAACAACAACATTAGACATGGCATTATGTAGGTCTTCGCATCATACATACAATCAGAGCGCTACTGATTAGTATACTACTTTTTATTGGTTATTATTATTATTATTATTATTATTATTAGATGCGTTTTTAAGTATTTTAACTATTCGAGGTTTAAGATTAAGTTCGTCAGTCGTAGTTACAACGCAGGTTACTAACCTATATTTTAAATTCCGCAGGACCGTTCAAAGCACCGAGTCGCTGTCATATCTCAAATATACGCTGACAATAATAATTGATTCATCGTCGATTCTGTATGCATATTCTGAGGTGGGTCGTGGGTGATTTTTTAATCAGGTATGTTTTAAACAATTTTAACAAATATCTTAATGTATAATAATTTATAATACATATTTGTCGAAACGTATGATACTGATCAGGTCAGGTAACTAAGTTAGGTTATGATCCTGAAGTCCTGAACTATTGTTAAGACTTAAGAACACTGTTATTCAGAATGGATCAAGAAACACATATTTCTGTTGTATGCCATACGGATAAACTTGGAAAGGAATGCAGGTAAAATGTTATAAACTTTCATATTTTCATCTAATAACATTATTTTAGATAAGGTGATTTAGGACGTTGTTTAATTTTACTTAAATTTTGTTCCATAAAAAAAGTTTTTATATTAAATTGAACCACATTTATTTTTTATTTTTTATTTTTTTTACAAAAAATATATTTAAAATAATTAAATAAACTAAAAAGTTTTTATGACGTTAGGTACCTATGTTCCTTTAGAAATAAGTATATATATTACATAATACATAAAGGTACCATAATGTACTATATATATTTAATTTTGTCGAGAAAAATTTAAGAAAAATACCAGATTTTAAATATGAACATAGTAAGATAATTATACACTTTAAAATTATTTTTTTATACGTGTAACTTAAGAATTAATACTATTTTATTCCAAAGCAATAAACTAACAATTGTTAATAATTATAAAATAATATTTTTTACTTAAAGTTAATTAAAAACAAAATAATTTTAAATTCGTTTTTATTTTTACACATAAAACAAAATAAATTAAATACTTCACTGAATAGGTCGGGAATTTTTATAAAAACGATACATTAAGCAATTAAAACGATTTAAGTATATTGTTTAAAAATAATCTATGTATTAAATTGATAGACTTATTACAGTTCTATTAACTAAATAATTTTAATTACCGGACACACCAATACCTATTATATTATATACTGAGTATAGTGAATATAATAAAAAAATTATATATTATATATTGGCAACAGTGAACTCCACGAGAGCGCACTCAAGGTATTGTTTTTGACATTAATAAGTATGTTCGAGTTGAGTTAATTTCAAATTTTATTTTAATTATATTATATTTAATAAAATAATATAAATAAAAATATATATAATAATAAAAACCTACAAAGGTTTAAATTATTTTTTATTTTTTTAGTCATGTTTTTTTTTAATGTTAAATAATGTAATATTACCTATACTCAATATTGTGTTGGTTGAGAACGTCTTAGTTTTTCTGATGTATTTCGGGCAATCTATAATTAGGGGTTCAATTTTAACGAGTGTTTTACAAGTATTACATAATAATCTGGGTTCATTGTTAATAAGTACAAGTGGGTAAGAAGTGAGTGTCTTATTCTAGATGAATATGGATCACTTTATGACTAAGTAGCTGTTTTCTCTTAGTCGAGTTATTTAGACACACTAGTGTATACTTTACACTTAGTATAGTGATAATCTGGATAAGTATGTAATGCGAAGAAAAACTTGAGACACCCCAACACGCTTTATGGTATATTGTTGTTTTGTGTCATGTGGATATCAAAGATGGAAATTAATTAATATTTACCGAGAAAAAAATAGTTTGAAATAGTAATAGTGTAAATTGCAATAATATTAATATAAATATTGGCAACTGTAACGTTTAATTTACAAAGTTCTATTTATTTATTATTAATTTTTTTAAAGCAGTTATTCTAAAACTTTGTTTTATAAAAAACTTTAAATATTGTATTGAACATTAACACTATTAGAAACAATAAAAAAAAATCGACTTATAATAGGACCACAATATTATTAAAATATGGACTATTACTGCGCTTTGTGTCTAGTCTAGTATTGTACAGTTTAACACAAGATGATAATAAGAGAATGATTCAGCTGTGCTATAATTATTAATTGATAATCAACTGTATCAATGCGTTTTATAACTTTTATTACATTTGAAGATAATTGTTTGAACCATGATTCATAAATAGTTAAACTATTGAATGTTAAATTTCGCCTATTAGGTTTCAAAATATTTTTTAAATGGCTAAACAATCTTTTTACGCCGACCGACAATTCCAAATGTTTAGAAAGGTGTCTGTTTGTCAATCATTATTTTATTGATTGTTTTAAAATCAATATGGCATAGAATTTTTTCTGAAATAGCATGCAATTTCTTTTGTACAACATCTTCCATTTGTCCACCTACAGGTTTTAATTTTTCTATCGCTGATTTGACAATTTGCATACCATCATTTAAGGACATACTTTTTGTTTTCTTCTAATTAATAGTACGTGTAATAAAACTTAAATTCACTGAAATTATTTTTCAATGTTTCATTTTATATAGTATTTTAAGATTTTCCAATAGCCATAGAAGTTTTTGGATTTAATTTTGAAATAATTTCTTGTATTTTCAAAAAATGTTCACAATAATATTGAGTAAATACCAACCATGTGCCCCACCTAGTGATTATTGGCTCGGGTGATCAGGGTACATATGTTTAAAAATTGTAAAGTACGACTCAGAACTTTTAAATCATTTTTTAAATATGAACTATATTAAATACAAGATTAGACTAGTATTAGTATTAAGAATTATTATATATTACACTGCGTGGAAAGAGAGCCGGAAAGTATGAGAAAGATAACGACTAAAATATAAATCACGAAAATACACCGATAAATGGCTATTTTCGTTCACTGAAAAGTACTTAAAAACGTATGAATGATGAAAATGATAAAATATTTTTAAAAATATTTAACAATTATTAATGAAATATGTAATATAAAATTGGCGTCATTTTAATAAGAATGATTTAAATCATTAATATTTCCTATTAGATTTTAAATAGCTTGTAATAATAAAAATATGCATTTACACATTTATATATTTATATATAAATCTGTTACCTGCTAATGATAATATTAACTGAAAGACAATACAACAAATGAGCTCATGAAATCACAATTAATAAAAATGAAAATGTAAAATAGTTCTCTCAAATAATTACTAAAGCACTGCTTGTAAATTTTTAATTCTAATTACTTATTTACAATATAAATCAATTTTTATAATATAACGGAGTATGTATTAATTAATTTTATTTTTATTTCAGAATAATATATTATACACGAGTCCCGCCGACGAGGGTCGAACTCGAAATTAAATTAAATCGTTCCACAGACGATTTGAGTTTGAAGCCCACTCGTACTCGAACTTTCCATGGGATATTTTCGATTCATCATCGTTTGACGGATTTTTTTCCTTTCTGTTTTTTTTTCACTCTCTCTCCCCTCCGGTGATTACAAGTTTTTAATTAAATTCCCTTCTCGCATTACCGACGCGCCATTTTGGTCGTTTCTCGGATTCGCGCACATTCTTAAACATTGAATTTCAGAAACGTTTCTGTATAATACACATTATATTATATAATATACTGCAGCGCGTTTCCATTTAATTGTTGCGATTCTTGTTTTTCTAAACACATTCGGTGGTTCGTATAATTTAAAACCGTTTTCATCTTAAAACATTCTGCACCTGAAAGTTTTTCACATTTTAAAAGATTGTATCTGCAGCCTAGCTCGTGACATTTACATTTTGTTCACTCGATCATTTTGGTAACGTCCGTGTCCAAGTACAGTGAATTTACCAGACTTTGTTTCCCTATCTATAAACACACAGAGAAAAACGTGGGTTTTTAAAAATGAAAGGGAATACATAACAATATGATAACGATGAAACAGAATTTTGTGTGCTTATTTTATAATCCATTCACTGCAGTGCAAAAATAGTGTAAAAACTATTATTTGCCTTTGTTTGCCAAAAATTTTTTAATAACAATAATAATAAATTAAAATTAAATGAATAATAAGATAAAAATAATTATACAATTCAGACCTTTTTGAAAAAATATTATAGTTAATATTTAAACAATTTAAACTCCGAGAATATTTTTGATCCATATGTTACAAATAAGATCGAAACTGTTAAATAATAATAATGTAGTTATTTAATTCTTAGTAGACTGTAGAGCGATTAACCTATAGATTTTACAATATTATTTGTGGTTTTATATTTTTTTTTTGTATCTGGATACACTATTTTGGCAGAGAAAAAATAACTAGATTTTCAACTTTGAGGGTTATTTCTAATAATAAATTGGATTTACCTAGTTGGTATTTTGTTGGATTACAATTAAAAATATCTCAGTGGTTTTCAATTTAGTCACAAAAGATAAATTACGAATAACCGTAGATACTATTTGATTACTTGATATTTTCACTAAATGTTTTTATTAAAATTGTCTATACATTATTAAATTTTCTAAGTATTTCTACTTGTATTGAGCTACAATATATAGAATTATTATATACATGTATAGATAATTTTTGATTTTGTTTTTTATAAATAATTCTATTATTGAATTTAAATGTAAAACGTCTAATAAAACGACCTACTTTTTAATAATACGTACACCATATTATATTACACTTTAAATTAGAGTAGTCATATTATGTAGTTCAGGTTTCTTATTTATTTTACCATCGTAACACTATCGGAGAAGACTGGATCAGACTATAATAGTATTATAATATAATAATTATATAAGGTTGTGCGATCGTACAATAACATCAAAGAAAATTTGTTTTATCAACTGCAGGCTGTGAGGAGGAACGCGAACAGACGGTTACAATATTTTACTTACAGACTTCAATGTTGTAGTCGTACGTGCAGACAATGTACTAAACCGGTAATCAATCGTACGTAATAATATTTGTTTAAACGAAAATATAATATATGATGATAATTATTGTAGTTTCGTAGTAAATAGATATCGACCATTAAAAACGTTGAGTCTTCTGCGAAAATAAATTGTTTCACCACTCGATCAAACCGCAGAGCCGTTCAAATGACGGGTGAAAGAGGGCGAGGGTCAGCTTCTCTGCAGCTTTTTTCTGATTTTCTTAAAGTGAGCTCAATTACATCGCAGTCTTGTATTCGTATAATATTGTTTTATACTTAATATATACTCCGACAAAAAAAATTTAATCAATGCCCGTTGTCATACAGTCACCATCGTTCTGGTAACGAATTAAGTATACAAGTAAAACGATAATAATATTTTGGAGTAATTCGTCACTATTGCAGTTAGAAAAAAAATCACCAGTTTAATAGTTAATTGAAATAGTATGCTGAAACAGTAAAACTGTGTAAGCATATAGCAGTGTCAAAAAAGTAACGACATTTTTTTTAATACGTAAAAATTGCAATTATATAATTTACATTTTAAAATACGACTAATTTATGATCAAAATGAAAAATGTGCTTGGACGTAGTGTTTTGAATACCTTCTTATTCAAAGTATTTGTATTTAAAATCTAATAATTTTCCTTATATTTTATTTTTACTATCTTGAATTCAAAAATTAAGGACAATATTATATTCATTTTAATAACCTATTACTCTAATAATGAATACATGCATAAGTTATACGTATTGTAATATTTATTTTAAATAACGCAAATTTTTAATATCTTTATTTTCAGTTAAATGTATACATTATAAGTATCGATATTTATAATGCTACGTTTATAACTATAAATTAAGATTCCAAGAAATCAGGATACGTTTATTATCTTGAATCATGTATCTAGTACACGTTTTTCCTAAATAAAAAAAAAAACTTCTGGTTATCAATATTCTATCATTATACCAATACATTTCACCTTAAACATTTTATTTTATTTTTAAAATTATTAATCATCATTAAACAACTAAAAAAAAAAATTAAATTGTGGAATTATTTTCACAAATAATTTATTAGTTATTATAGTTTTGTAATTTTTATAGTACCGCGTGATTTTGATTTTATATTGCAAAATTAATAATAATAAAAAGTACTTATAGTCACGATTTTCACACACCATAAATTAATTTTACCATAGCGTTTTGGAATTTTGTACTATTATACCTTTATCAAATAAAAACCAATTAAATTACTCAACGAAAATATTTATTTAATATAACTTATAATATTAAACATTTAATAAACGAACCAATGAAATACTTTGTCGACCATGTGCATAGAATACATTATTGTAACAATAATCAGCTAATATAATTAGTATATTTTTTTTTGTGCATCAGAGGTGTAAAGTTTATTGTAATATAAGTTATAACAGGCAATTTTATTTTTATTGTATGCCTGTTAAATTATTATAATAAACTTTTTGGGATAAATAATTTTTTTCAACAAAATTTAAAATTATAAGCTGGTGGATTACAATATGTTATACGCTTTGGTTTTTGATCTGCTTGTCGAAGGCTTCTTAGTGATTGTAACGGATGTAGTAGCTGCACTATAGTCAATGTAAATTGAGGATCAGGATGTACCTCAGCAGTTGTTACAACTACCGATTTTCTTACACATATTTTTTTGGGAGGCGGCGTGTAAAGATTTTAATACATCAAAAAAATAAGAACGTATATTAATTTAACTGCAGTTAATTAATTTATACAAAAAATCTGAAATTTAATTATATTATCCTACAATATTTTATTTATTATTGTTATTATTTTTAATTTTGATCAAAAATATCATGTAATATTAATTTGATACACACATTTGTATGATGTTTTCTATATTTTAACATGTCCTCATACATTTTCATGCAATTCAAATAATATATTATGTTATATTTTTAATTAACTATTCCTTTATAATAATTATTCAACCCTTAAAGATATTATCGGTAGACCTAGGTAAATTATTACTTTTTTTTTCCAAGGATACAATTTAAATGAGTAAATAGACTATGAAAAAATAAACGTTTAAAAATTATACGTTGTGTATTAATTGTACATATTGTTTCGTCGTCGTGTTTGTATGGATAAACATTTATTATGTTTTCAACACTCGTAACGAAAATATTATAAAATAATAATATTATAAAGTACATTTTTAGGATAAAAATTTAACATACTTAGAACATATAAATATAAACTTCTACTTAGATCTATGGTTACACCTTACTCTACTAAATACACAGTAAAATAACTGTGCGGGTTACCATTTTATAACAGGTGGGCATACTCGTATGTGGTGAGGTTATTTTTTTGTTAAAAAAAGTATATTATGAATGAAAAAAAAACCGTTTCCGGAAAACAGATGACCAGGTCGCAAAACTCGTCGGATCGAATAAATCGTGTTTTGCGCGTTCGCGATTCTTATCATTTATTAGAGTCATTCAGATCCTCGTTCGTTCGTCACGACCGCCATCACCACCACCCACGCTTACGCCGCAAAACCTTTTCAATTTCGAAATAGATTTTGATTTTTTCCCTTCTTTCACGGTGCAAGTTCTTAATGCTTTTCTTCTGATTTTTTCTATCTTTCACCCTCTCTCTCTACCTATCTCTCCCCCTCAATCTGTACCGTTAAAAGGAATGAGCAAAAAAACCAAAAAAAAAAAAAAAAAAAAATACGACAGACGTTCAACGTACAAACGACACGTTTGTGTTGATTTACCGCAGTTGTATCACTGCGAGCGGTGTTATAGTTGTACACTACGTCGATTGTCGGCCACACACTTTTTTCCGCAATTGCCGAATTTATATGTAATATAATTTGCTCGTTTATCACATTCTAGGCTGTATCTACAGTTCTTATAACATACAACGGTAACTGGTAAGTGTATTACGCATCGCAGCCCAATAATAAAATATATATTAAACGTCGTGCTTTGTCTGGTCGTTTGTCGTTTGTCGTTTTTTTTTTTTTTTTTGATACTTCTCTTTCCGGTATCGTCGCGTGTCTATTTTTGTCAATACGTATCGCGATGAGTGGTCGAGTAGCGGAAACTTGATAGGTAGCGTCACATATCTCCCTCGTTCTTAAAAACCAAATGACCATCGATATATTTTATACTCAAGAGCCTATAAAGTTGGTTCACTGTAATTGCGGGATTGGTTCCTTAGTGGTCTACTCGTAAAACTGGTAAAAAACAAATTGGTTCTAATGGTATTTTATATCATCAATAATACACATTTATAATATTAATATTAACCATTTTAATTATAGTAAACAATTATTGTTTATTCAGTCGATAATAATTGCTTTCAGATTTTACACAGATTTAGAACATAGAACTGTCTAGACCAGCGGTCTTCAATAGGATTCGAGGAAAAGTTAAATAATAATTTTGTAAATTACTTATGGACCGCCAACGTTCTTAATGGTAATGAATAATGATTAAAAAAATGAAAATGTATAAATTATAATATAAATATGATTTTATTAATCAATTATAGTTTATAAATTCGTTTTTATAATGTAACAAAAAATACATAGTCTATACAAATTATAAAATTTATTAGAATTCTTTCAGCATAATATTTATAATAGATATTGATTTTTTTATTTAAAGTTATTTTGATGTTGATGGACGGTATCTTTCTATTTTTTTATCATTTTATTTATATCCATGGGTGAAGTGAAAACCACAGTAAATCGTTCAAATATGCATCATTCAAACGATCTCTACATGCATTTTTGATAAAATAATGTTTATTTTCTAAAAGTTGCTTCTCACAATTAATATGTTGACCCAAAAATTTTTAAAATTGCTCTGAAATTAAGTGAAATAGATGGATGCTGAGTTTCTGTTTTTCTTTTAGTGTATTCCAATACATTAATGCATTGTTTTTTTTTATTAAAAAATTTCTTTATATCGCTTTTTAACAATCTGGTTTTACAATTAAAAATATTAATTTGTGACATTTATTTTGTTGTTCCTGCTCACGAATTTAGAATAAACCAAAAGTGTTTGAAATCATTGAAACGACTATTAATTTTATTTTTTAAAGTGACCAGTAGTAGATCAAGCAATTGTGATTTAAGAGTTTCTATGTTAGTTTTGTTAGAAAAAAATTTAATTTAATCAAATTTGAGAAAATTTGAAAAAATCATTATTTAATACTTCTCCAATGTATATGAATTAAGTATTTTACTCTATTTCATTTTAAACTTAGTTTTAGTACGGAGCGCACTAAAACTGTTAAAGACCCACGTAGTGGGTATCGGTGATCTAGAACTCTAGACCCCTATTACATACATTATGCATAGTATACTCGTACATATTATTATTTATAACTATTATAATACATTTGTGTGGTTACTTGTTAGTCAATCTATATTCAAGAATAAACACTTAACATTAATATATATTATATGTATTTGAAAATTACTAATAAATAATTATAAAAAAATCGATATATTATTATTCCAACATAAAATAAGTCAAATTTAATTAAAAAAAAAATTATAAGTTATTTTACAATAAACTGTCATTTTGAAATTGGCAACCATGCAATTTTTTTTTTTTTATCTATTTTGTTCACCAATTAACTTTTTCTTTTCAGTTGTTTTTTGTTTTATATATACTTAAAATGTCTTAAAAAAAACTTTATCTATAGATATTATTCAAATTCATGTATGGTGATTATAAAGTAGTTGTATTGACGTCCCTGTGCTAAAAAATAATATTGGTTTCAAATCAGCTATTTCTTTCGACAGTATCTATTAAATTGATACATAGATATAATGTAAGTTTTTGGTTTTTAATTATTTTATTTTTACTCATATATTATAGTTAGTATATAATCCATAGAAATTCAACATTTAAGCAAATTATTTGGATAAAACTATTTATCTGTATTAGAAGGTAACTAACTGGTCATTGGAAATTTATCCAAAAATATAAATCTCACGTTAAGAACAACTTGTTTAGTATGTCCTTTGATTCTTTATATGGCAATAGTATCATTCACAAATTTAGTCAAAAAGGAGGTCGTCAAATCTTAATTTAAGCTGTATATGCTGCCTATTTTAAATCTACAAAACTTCAGTGGACCGCACGCACAATAAAGGTTAAGTTTAAAGTACAGACTAAGCCCTATTGTATATACTATTTTCAACAATACGTCAATTATTATCGATTATAGGACGTTATTTCCAAACTTTGCGTATTACAATATTATACAGGTACTCGTAGCATTATGTTATATCAACGAATTTTGTGATGTGTTCACAGAAGAAAATCACGAAATTGGATATTTTATACAACGCTTTTATTTTAAGGAGGTAGAAATAATTCATTCTAGACTACATAATACTATTACGACATGTATTATAATTCATAATATATTTTATTTTATTTTTATTATATATAAATTTATAATAATATAATGTATTTAATATTATTTAGTATTTTAGAGAAACGTCTGGAAAAAGTTAAAAATTGACACGGCTAGTACAGCACATGTATTATAATATATATATTACTGGCAATTTGGTACTGCTCGAGAAATTTTAACTGTGAACCCAAAAATGATTTTTTTTTGTGTATTATTTCTTTCTTATTGTATTATTACTTATAATAATTACGTTATAATATTGATAGAAAAAAAAAATATACAATATTCATTTTAATTATTTATATATTTATAATAATAATAATAATAATACAATTTTATAGATACGTACCTAATATTGATGAAACAACACCATAAAAAAGATAAAAATAAGTTATTTTTTTGTATTATGTTAAATAGTTAAATTTAAGTTAAATTGTTAATTGCATATACATCACTTCGATGTGTTTTTAACGTAATAATCAAAGTAAATAATTTCATAATTTATTTGTAATCTAAATTATTAATATTTTAAATTTATTTTAGTGACAGATATATGATTAGTTTATGATTCGGAGCTATTGGAAAAAAGCTGCAACAGCTCTACAGCAGAAATCAATTTACGAATTTACGATTTTCAAAGAAAAATGTGTGCTGTTCAACAGCATATAACCACCAGTTACTACAAATTTTCAGCGAAAAACAGCTCAGCCTTATTTAATTTAGAAGACGAAGGATATATTTGTTGTACTTGCACGCAACTTACATCAACAATAAGTAAAAGTGTATAGGTTTTCTATTGTTTATTATTTTTTTTTTTTCATCAATGTTATATAATTATTACCTAGTAATAGAAAATCTAACAGAATATAATATTTCACAAAAAACGACAATATGTATTGTATATTTATGGTTTGAATTTCCAGGTGCTCCACATTTCCTGTAACATATTATAAATTACACCGAATTATCGTAAGTATGCAAAAATCAATCGGTCTCAAAGATTTTGTGTAAGTGTACGCCTTAATGTTTCTATTGGACTTAAAAAATAAATTGAGGTTTTATTTTTACCATAATGATTTTATTTCCACTTTGTTAGTGATACTTATTTTATATATTTTTTACTTCTAAAGAAAAATATACTTTATGTGTGACCAATCATTTTAAAGTGAGCTAATCAAATGTCTAATCGAAATAATATCCTACAAACTTAGAAGCTAAGACGAGTGAAGTAACAAAATGCAAATAATATAATAATAAAACATTACCTATATATTTTGAAGTATATAATCATAGTAAGTTATTTGGCTCGCATCTGTTCGTCTATACAAAATAATGTACAATGTATAATTTAGCGATGTGAAACTTAATTTTGAATTCGAATGTACCGTTTAATACGAAACGTATAAATTTAAGTTTACGTTTATCGTTTATATTATTGAATTCTATATAAGTTTCGGACGCTGATTATGAATAAATACGCTGAACGTGTGCCGTAAATAGTAAACACTGTGAATTAAATTGAAACTAATGTGATTTGAAAGGTATTCAAGTGTATACACTATATATTTTGTAAAACACTTTTCGTACTTATAGTGAATTATATAGTAATATTACATCACCAAAATTAAAAAGAAAATGTTTATAATAATTGGTTTTTATAATTTAAATTTTTAACTTTTGAGAACAAGTCATACACATATGTGTGTACTGTACTCGTATATATAATATTATAGTTTAGTGATCGAATAATAATAATAATTATAATAACCCATACTCAATCGAAATCGATTACGTAAATATACATTTGTGGTTATTGCGTTTTTCGTACGTTTTGCGTTGCGTTTTGATAGAAAGCTACTAGCATTTGTGACACACATATATTAAGCCTTTAATTACATTAAATCAGAGAAAAATATAATATAAAAACAATAATTAAAACATAAAGTTGTGGCCGTATATAATAGAGAGCGGCTGCCAATTTTTTTTAAATCTTCAACGTTTTAATCCACTTTTATTTTCTCCCTATTACTTATACTTTATAGAATAATTAATACTATGTATTTATATAGAACTATTTTTTTTTTACCATAATCTATTATTCATTATTGAATTAATGCTTTTACTGCATTAAACATTTAAAATGATCTAACATCTATATTTTCAATAGAATGATAAACGATACCTAATATAATCAAATCATTTACTGAATCACAACACGAGAAGAAAATTAATATTGTTTGATTACAATTATTTATAAATATTCTATCATAAACATTTTTTTTTTTTTAATAATAATAATTAGTTACAGGTAATTCTTATAGTATAACATGACGATTAACAAAGCTTAGCGGTCCAGGGATACTTCCCATTTATAAATATTAATTATTATAAATATAGGTCCACTCATGTGTTGGTTTATCTAAACATATAACTACTTAATTTACATAACTCTTCTTAAAACCATATTATTGAAAACATATTTATAGAAACATAAATACTTTTTGACGTGGATAAAATGACGACTGTTAGAAAAATTAGACAGCTTGTTATATTACGTGTTCCGATAGAATCTTGTAAATGACGAGGCGCAAATTTTATTATAAGACCCTGATGCGTAGTTTTATTACGTCGTGCGTACCCTACAATTGCAATTTAATATAATTTTAATGGTTTACGTTTAATACTGTTTATTTCTTTATTTGTTTTTCCGCATTAAGCGATCGTGTATTTTAATACTCGTCCCGTGGGACGTACATTTATTTTTCCTTGTAATAATATAATCGTAGTTTATTTATTACCAACGCAGCAGGAGACGCGAAATTCAATTTTTTTTCTTTTACGTACTTTTCGATCGCTTCTTCGCCTCGTTGACGCCGCAAAAACAAAACGATCGGGCCATTATGCGACCCGTTAAAGAGACAAATCTTTGGCGTTACGATTTAGCGATCGATTTTATTTATTAATGACAACAAATGTTGAGTAAAAAATATCAATAAAAACATTAATAGAAAAATGTAGGATAGTAAGGTATTTTTGCATATAGGAAATTCACATTATCTATGTCAGGACCATCCAATGATTAGCAGTATAGTTGTGGTACATATTTGAAAAAAAAACGTATGTTGTTGAAAACCCGAAGGAACATTTAAAGCATACGCATTAAAGGAAATATGGAGAATACACTTTAGATGAAAGTAAAGAAAACGATCGTTAATGTGTAATTTCAATAGCCGTTTATGTAATATTATTATAATGACGATGACAACTCGCATAAATGTTTTAGATGCACGCGTTGCTAGACTGAAACTCGAGATAAATAATATTGTAGTATTAATGTTTTAACCGTCTTATATTAAATTACCACGTTTTAATAATATTATATAACCACGAGTAATGATTTACCGAGAACAAAAGATATTATGGTAATGACTCCGTGACGTCGTTTCATACCAATATAATACGAAGTGATGTTTTAAAAGTTAACACTTTTTATCTATCGGTATCACCGTTTTAGAAATGTTTTTTTTTTAATTTTTACAAAACAAAATTTTATTTTTTTATTTTTTTGAATGCAAATATTCATTTTCAACTCTGTATTCTAATCCAAAGTATTTTTTCTGATAATATAAACATATAAAGCTATTAGTTAAATAGTTACGAGTAGTTACAAGTACGTATTTAAAAAGTCAATGAGTACTGCGCACAAATGTACCATGTATATTTAAAACAATGATAATTAATTAACCAAATATCTTAAATTGATATTGTATAGTTTATCATTCTTTTTCAGAGAAGAAAATATAATTGTGCGTACAGATGTTGTCAAAAAATTAGAAGATGAAAAAATGACTTGAAAATGTAAGTAAATATATTTTCAAAAATTTAATATTTTACTGGAAAATGAGTGTTAAACATTAATAAAACCACCTTGTATTTATATTTTTATTATTATAATATTACACTTCCTGTGAAAATCCTATTATTTTCAAGAAAATAATAATAATTATTGAATTGCTTAGTTGACAACATAACAGTAAAAATTTGATAGAAATCCAAATGTGTTATGGTAGAACGTTATAGGACTTTGTTTATCACGTAAGTTAATGGCAATTGAACGTTAATTTATGAAATCGAAGAATTTTTTTTTTATGCTTCGCAAATACTATTATGTTTAAATAATCTATTCTAAATTCACTATGAGTAACGAGACTTGTAAGCGATTTAGATTCTTACATAAAATTATGTAAATTTTATTTTTATATTTTACACCAGATTAAATAAGATTTGTTTGTTACGATTAGAGTTTTTATTAACACAAAAAAAATCTATATTCATAAAATTCGACAAAAGCAATCAAACATGAGAAATCAATAATAATGAAAAAATAATAATAATATTTGAGACGTATTCATTTTATTTTTTTCATTATAAATAAATATTGTATACTATTATTATAACAATAAGTTTGCAATTTGTTAAACTACTCAACGTAAGTTAAAAGTTCAATTGCAAAACTTATAGTAAATTATCATAATATATGAAAATACTGGGAAAAAGTTTAAAAATATTAAATAGTTTTTTGGTGTATATTGGTGTGTACTATATTTTTGTCTTGTAGTTATTATTGACGTTTAAAATACTTATTATTAGTTTTGAATAATTTTGTGAAAATAAAACTATTAATATGATATAAAAGACAAAAAAAAACCTTAAAAAAAAAATAATAAAAAAATCAATATAAGTAGATAAAAAACAAAATATGTATAATTTTATTAAATGTAATCCACATAGTAATTTATTACTCCTGACGTAAAGTTTCGTGTCAGACCGATAGAAAAAAAGACAAACAAATACTTAAATAATTTGAATTCTAGTTATGATGCACACATTATACTGTAGGTAATAATTTATAATTACTCCGCCGTGTATACTGCTGTATACATAACATAAAAAAACGCGTAAATTGTCATTATTTAACGTAATATGACTATTTTATTCAAATTATTATTCAGACAATCGTGTAGTTCGCTGTGTACTGCCGCACTGAAAATTCAACATAATTGTGTTTATTATTTACCTTGGAGTTTGTAAATTTAATACGAGTAGCTCGTTAGTTTTTACTGGTGCGACGTCGCTTAAATTATTGGACTGTCATCCATCCGAAAACAATATTGTAGTTATGCATTGTTTCGACAAATGACACTCGATAACTGTTATTGTATTCATTACGCTACGCTATCGCCATCGAGGATTCAATGTGAAATTGTAAATAATTGTATATAATATATTATATAATATTATATAAGATGTTTCACAATAAATGTGCATTTTTGCCTAAAAATGTATCAATTTTATCAACATAAAGGAGATAGTATAATGACTTAGATCGTCAAGAAAATAATTTCGTTTTGATATTACTATAATTTCAATAAATATAATAATATTATTATGCAGTACATTATAACCACATCAATGGGTGTATTATGATTTTGTCTATCAGTTTTATCTATACTACTCCATATTGCTTTTATCGTTACCGATACTATGTTTACAAATTTCTTAAACGCGTGGCTAAATAAATAAGACAGTATTGGTATTTAAGTGACATTATAATTACTAAGGGTTATCAAATTATTTAAACTTTGAAATCAATACATAAAATTCGTTCGATCTAAATCATTTTAAGTTAATTAACAAAATTATAATATTATAAGATATCGTATAAAACTATAAAATCGTTTTGCGTATTTATTTTAATGTTATGTGAATTTCACTAATGTAAGGTACCTACAATAATAATATTATAAGCACATTATCGCAAACACAATATTTTAAACTGTTAAAAATCTGCATTTTTGAAAAATAATATTTTTATCGTTTTTATAGTTTGTATATATTTTGAATTTCGTTGAATTTCTGACTAGTATTTATTCATAAGTAGTGCTATTTTAAGTTTGGATGATCATTGTAGTATCGATATTTTGTTGGTACCACTGTGCCATTTCACTTCACTATCACCACTCTTTGAAACTTTATACACCTACTTACTATTAACACTCATAAAATACTCTTCCGATATTTCATTTATATCTATTAAAGTACTCTGTAAAATAATAATTTACTTTGGAATATGAAATTATAAAAATATTTATTTTTCAAAAATTTTATTTTGTTATAATCTAAAACCACGAACTAAAAATAAAATTAATAAATAAATATTCACGAAAACGTACGGTATTAGTTTTTGAATTAATAAGTGTTCTTTGATAAATGAATCGCCCGTTATTATTATTATTATTATTATTAAGTATATAATATTTCATAACAATATTGTGTGTATTTATTGTATCCCGTTAGCATTGACGACATTGTTTACAAGTTAAGTCGTGACAGATCTGAGACGAGGGGCTTGTTAGACGAAACTGTCAAGACTTTTCAAACAACCCCGTGTAAGTATTATAATAATAATATATTGTTTGCGCTCATCGCGATCGCTGTTGTGCTTACGTCGTGCACGCGTATACGACTCGGCAATGGGATTATGCATGACATTTCCAGCAAGACGACACCTTAGCGATAATCGTTTAGCTTTCGTTTTATTTATTACTCCTACGTCATATATCTGATTGATCTCGGTGATTATTTTCGTGATCACGTTTCAGTAGTCGATTTCTACGCGATAATAATAATAATATTATAATATCATCAAAATAATATATTATATTATACAATCACAACAATAGATATTCATAGCTGTCAAGACGAGGCAAGATAAAGTATGTTAATGTTGAATTTATAGTATTCTATTCATAGTCACTCTAAACTGTTCACAATATTATTATCAAATCTTGACGCAGAGAAACGGACCACACACCTATGTTTTGCCTATCCAGAGCGCCGTGTCTCTTTAATGATAACGGTAATATTATTATTATTATAATAAGTTATACCCATAGAATACCCAATGATAATGATAATGTAGATAACAGTCCTTTTACTATAATATAATGTAGAAATCTCTTAGTAAAATTAAACAAGAATTATGTACACATAGAGCCGGTATATTTGCTTTCATATTATAAGATATTATTGATTATTTAATTACGTGACATTGATATTTAAGTTTTAATACTAAAATTATTATTTTAGTCGAATAAATATGATGAACTGATTCGCACGTGATATTCATATTTAGCCTATTTAGGTATACTAAAATAAGTTTTATTCAATCAAATGTATAAATACCAAATTATATTTTATTGTAGCCAAATAGTTAAACGGTGAAAAATGTAAAGAAGTTTAACTTAAACATCAGAATAACTAAAAAATCAATTTCACACGACAACGGGTAATCAATCAAAATTCAACTATATTGTTAATTTATGTTTAATAATTTTATTTGACTTAAGTAGGGCTTAGTGATAGCCTACCATTTTTAATAACATTAAACAAGAAGAAATATAATTTATCTGAGAGTACAAAATTAAATTACAACTTATAACTTAACTGAAAACTTGAAAGTGCTTGTTAGCTAGTTGTTATTCATACCGAATCCCATATCGAATATTCGATCATTCAAATTCAATTTTAATTACTTTTACTAACATTTTAGTAGATAATTATAGTTGGATTTAATATACGTCATGCTATTCAACAAAAATATAATATTGGGATCTTTATTACTTTCGAATATGAATGAACTTTATACAAGTTATTTTAGTTGTGTGGAACCTCATGACAATTGAAAGAAACTTTTCGTTAATTTTATTATTACCATAAGAAGTAAAAGTACCAACTTCTTATTGATTATTTTTACAGATTTATTTTCTTAGTGCAGCGTTTGAATTTATTGTTCAGAAAATATGTTAGTCTTACGAGTTAGTTGCATGACCAGTGGCTTAATAACGTGAATGCACGAAAGTGTATACTTTTATGCACTATTTTTATGTGGAAGACGCAATTATATATTTTCGCATCTGCTGAAGCTGAAGTATCATACAAAGCAAAAATAATAGGTATTATTATCATTGATAATTATTATAATATTATACTATTTATTTTAACACTATTTTGTTTATGAACTTTTTGATAAGAGATAACACAACTAAATTTTTACCTTTTTTAATATTAATATTATATATCTTATATGTATCGTTTATTTGGAATTTGCATATTAACGAATCGTAATCAAATAATCGATTTTCCAAATGTAACTACATCATCAAAAATAGTATAATGGGACGCAATTAGGCCATTACTAGTTTTCAACTTTTATTATCCGGAAGTAGCTTCCCTATTAAATAAATTCTGGGACTCGTGACCATGCGTATTACGTCGTATCCTCGTAGGTAATATTATTAAGGTTAATTACGAAACATTTTAACCAAGTTATAGCGGATAATTTATTTTGTTCCTAATAATATTTCTGTTTGAGTATTCTTGAACTAATTGCTTTTAACAAGTTAAACGTTTCGAGGAAATGCTCTAAAATGAATAATAATAATATATATAATTCGTTGTTGTTTATTTATTTACATAATAATTTAAATATATTAGTATACTGTGTAAATACTAAATCGTTATACGTATTTATATAAATAACAATATTGATAATCTAGATACCATTATTATGACATGATGTAATGTTGCATAGTGATCAAGTTAAACTAAATGAATAGATAATATTACTTTATCGCTTTTGCAATCAATAGAGTTGTAAATATTTCAGTGGCATTTTTAACTAAATCAAAGCACAATAACTGAATTCCAATTATAATTTCTTTAACACTTGTATGTTATAATCCACCATATTACTTGTTTAAAATCTATTCAATAATCAATAACAAGAAATTAAAAAAATCTATTTATCAAAAACTTTTAATCTAACTTCAACCATATACATTTAATGTAGTTTACATGTTTTCAAATCAAATAATTTGGTTGAAGCTTTGTTTAGATTCACATAGTTGTTAAGTTGAATATTTAGTCAATAGTTTTTGCTTATGTTTAAAATAATTGCATTTTAATTAATTGTATCGTTACGATAAAATTATGGTAAATATTTACTTTTTTGTTTCGTTTTGTTTTTTGGAACATTGCCATGTTATGAATGAATCTAATTAATTTTAGACCATTCTTAATAATCATGACTCATACTCAGCCAGTTTTTTAGTACTCTGATTGGTGTACATATAGTTAATGTAAAAAATACAAATCTGGTAACTGGGTGTGTACACGTTCAAAACTATTTAAACTAACTTTCTAATTAGTTATACTTTTGGAAAATAAAATTTAATGAATTAATGAAATCTCACATAGCATTCAGCGTTTAAAGTCATATTAATAAATGATTAATTTTATATTGCGATGTGTGATGTGTGTATAATACGAATCATAAATAAGTTTTATTGAGGTAAATATTATAAAATTAGAATATATTATTTTAACAACAAATTCAAGTTTAATTTTCTTAAAATATAATGTAGGTAGATAACTTTATGATCAATAGGTACACTAGTCATTACAATTTAAGCATGCACTTAGTGTTAGTAAACTTATTTCAAATTTTATTTTGATTTGAAATATTTGATGAATATCTGTCAATATGATAAATAACTTAGATGATCTATTTGGAAACATAGTTGAGCTTATAGTAATATATACATATTTATTCGAAGTATTATAATTAGGTAATGAAAATGTTTTTTTTCAGATATGATGTGAAACAGAAACTTTCTAACTGTGTTAGTACAGAAAGTGCTAAATGTAGCATTTTTAGCAAAATTTAGTAAAAATTACTTTTTAACAATAATTTTTCTTTAATTTAAATTCTATACTGTTAATCTTTATTAATTATCATAACAGTTTTTTGCAAAAAAATTTCTGATTTTAATTTAGTTTAATTTATATTTTATAAAACTTGAACACATATGAAAACAAAGTATAACTAATTTTAATATTAAGAATAGTCTTACATTATATTATCAATATTTACCCCCCCCCCCAACCCCCAAGGTAATCACATACAATAATATCGTTTGCCAATAACCAAAAAAAAAATTTTTTCATGAAGGTTAATATTACAAACGATATTTTGAATATAAATTTAAAAATTTAGCTATTGTTTATAAGGAATTGTGACAGGGGGTTAAAATGACAGTCGGGGGCTTAATCATTCCCAAGTTCCTCTAAATACGCCTATGATGAAAATCTAATTATCTTCAGGAAAATAACAATTTAACATAATGTGACAGGCACATCTAATATTTACCAAATCCAGTGTGAATGTCGTGATGAAAACTATTATTTTATGTAAGTCTATAATAATGATTAATATAAAAATATAAATAGAATACAGCATAAATAATATTACGGAAAAACGGACGTCACAAATAATCTAAAATTATTAAGAACAGTTTTGAAGCGAATAGAAATGTCAAAAACAAAAATAATAAAAATAATAATAACAACAAACGCGGTCGACAGGGATTCAAATAATTTATTAAACAATTGATCTTAAGGTCCGATGCCTTATGAAAATATAATCTCGATGTCACAAACAATTATTATTATTATTATTATTATTTTATGACTCGATGGATGATGACGCCATTCGGCGCACGAACATCACGTTCTCTGTAAGATTAATAATGTACACATACAATATGTAGACATAAATATTATATATGTTTTCAACCCGAGTTCGTCACCAACTGCAGCGATAAGTTCGAGTCAGAAAATAATTTCGTGTTTGCCAAACTGAGTAAACGTTTTATATATTTCGATTTATCATTTAATTCTAATACATATGATATAAATATTATATATATAACATATAATATGAACAGAAAATACACGTGCAGTGTAGTATGAAAAGCTTAACAGATAATGTTGTCGTTGAGGTCCACGTATACATAATATGGAATAGTATAATATTTACTAGTGCATCAGTTCGAAGTTAAATAAATACACTATACAGTAAACATGTCGTTAGGTTATTTTGTTAAACGTTAAATTTAAAACTCAATAAACAATGAAATAGTTATTTGAAACAAAAATATTTTGTCTACATTATCGATTAACAAAAATGAATTTTCTTCTCGGACTTTAGGTTATTATTACTATTGTTATAGTCGACGAAAACAATGCTCGTGTGAAACTATCCAGAATATTATCTTAATTTAATTTCCCGAGACCGCACTCACTATCGATCCAATCCGACATAAATATAATCTAGACATTTTTAATCTGGTAGTGTTCAAAATAATTTCGATCAGGAGTAAATTAATGTTTTGGTTCTACAATGATTTTTTTCTTTAGCTAGTCACTTTTTGTAGTAGAAAAATACTCAATATTCAATTTTGAGCGTAGTTTCTGGAAGGAAATTATATTTATTGGATCAATAGTAAAACATTTGTAGATCAACTTGATCAATAAATTGGAAAATAAAATAAAATGATTCTTAAAAGTTGTATATATTTACATAATAAATATATATTTACTTAATAATATAAAACTACATTATTTTAATATTTGTATAATATACTAGTTTAAAAAGTTAAATTTAAATTTAGCGCAAACATGACGTGTCAAAATTTCAAAAATATAAACATTTTACTTTACTTAAAAAATATAATATTTTCATTTTTTATACATAAAGCTTGAAAATATAATAAAAAGTTTTTCAGAAACAGTAACTTAATATATTTACTACATAGGTATAGATATTGTTATGCTAATACTATTACATGAGACATTAATTATAAAATTTTGCAATATATTATGGTAGCATTATTATACATTTAAATATAAATAATTTTAATTTAATCACATTAAGGTATATTATTATTTATGAATAATAATTATACTTTAAGATTTAAATTACCTAATGACTATTATAAATTCATGAAAAATTAATTTTTGGTAGTTTCGTACTCATATAAATTACATGAATAATTATTACTTAAATGGGTACCTATTATGATAAATTATAAAAGTAGCATTTTAAATAAGTACTTATTTGTATAAATTTATTAAAACGTTATTGAATTTAATAATAGTTCGATTAAAATTTACTAAGGACACATATATTACTACTTATTTACTTATTTATATATTTTATGTTCAATTAATTTAATAATGTATTTTAAAATTATTCATAATACATTTTTATTTTTTTTACAATCAAATATTCATTAACTTTCCGAAGTATTTAATTTTTTTAACTTCTATTTTAAGAACCATTGTCTTATATTATAGCTCATAAATTGTCTTAGATTGTCTTAACATATTCGCTGTGATCAGGATGATTTTAAACATCTATGATCGTATTATGCTATAGGTTCACAAATCTATACATATTTATAAACGAAACCGTATTGCTATAATAATATCATAGATATAATAGTATTATAATATTTGTGTATTTTAATATTTTATAGTATTGTTGAGAAGTTATTGTTGTCTTGCGTCAGTTTACTGGAAATTTGTAAAGTTGGACGTTATGACAGTACTTACCATTAAGTTTCAGTACCGACGGTGGAAGGAAGAACGCCTGAAATCCGAAATAACCCAAGCAAATGGCACAAAGTAAATGTATAATGCAAAAGTGGAAGTTATGGATGCTGCAGGTATAATCGTGTATATGTGTATATACAGTTGATGTGGTCGTGCCACTGTTAGGGTGCAAATCTACTAAAACATTATTATAATATATTTATATTGAATGTAAATATAATTACATTTTATCGTTTACATTTGTGATGACATCACTCCGGCGAAATAAGAAAGAAAAGTCCTCTCGGGATAAAAAGTTTGGAAAATCGGTTAACTTTTGTTTAGAAAAACCCTGGCCTCTGCTTTAGAATAATGTTATATGGGAAAAAACTGAAAAAAAACTCGCTTAAATATAATATTATCAAAAATATATTCACATATTATATTTAACGGAATTCCGCGTTTGTGTAACGTTCTTCGGTTTATAATAAATGTGAAAGTGCTTATAATATTTAAAGGAATTTTATATTATAACATTTACAATTAAATTAGATAATAAATTAAAAAGTGATGTTTTCAGAACATAATATATTAATAAAATATTAACCTAATATTTTAACTCATTCATTAGATATATTATATTATGTAAAGTGATTTGCCGAGGATTTGTTCTTTAATAATGAATTTATTCATAATTTTTCTTTTGAAATATTGTGACGAATACTAAGTCACCGTATTTTTAAATACTTACACGAGTATCATTTATGGAATATCCTATAATAGCTTCGTAATTTTTTTTTTCTAAACGAGGAATATTTTTTTCTGTATCTTTTTAAGCATATGTTTTTTTTTTTTGAAAATGTTGATAAATTCAAAAAAGTAGTTTCTGAGTTATAAAAATATTTAATATGTAGGAAAATAATTCTTCTTTCTGATTATTTATAATATATTAAAAACATAAAAAAATACATCCATACAACTTACTAATCTACTATCTATAATCTATTTGATAAATTATAGTATGTAGAATGATGTAATGTCTATCTAAATTATAAAAAAAAACTATATATTTTCAAATTGTTTCAATCTTTAACAATTACTAAGGCTCAGATATTAATTTATAGGCACATTTATTAACATTTCTAAATGTGTAAATATATTTAAATAAAAAAATATATATATATGTGTAATAAAATGTACAATACTGGTTATCAAAATATTGTGTTAAAAATGGTGCATAGTAATATATAGTATGTAGGATGTAGGTATTATAATTTTTTAATAAACTATAATTATTAAAATCTTTAAAATGATTCATAATAATAAAGATAATATGAATTTATTTTACAGTTAAATACATGAGATAAGTGTTAAAAATAAACACTTCACAATAAATTAGTGTTGTGCTAGAATATAAAAAAAAAATTAGTTATATTAAAATATAGATTTAAGTCACTATGAATGGTTAAGCTCAAGATTAAAAATCATGTTGTTATTTATTTATTTATATAAAAATAAATAAATTAACAATACATTTTTTTAAAAATAAGAATTCTTACAATAAAGAATATATTGTTTAAAAAAATATCAGTTAAATTATTGTAAATATTCACAACACTTATTACAAAATATTATGAAGTTATTCAAATAATATAATATTATGTATAATATCCGATTATCCAAGTTCAAATAAAAAAAATATAACCTAATTAAAATAATTGATAATTAAATACAGGTAGGTGCATACAAATCTTGCAAGACTGAATTTAAAAAATGTAAGTAGTTCACTAAGCTACTGAATATGAGTCGTCACCATCGTAGTCATGAATAATGGTAAGTATATAAATATAATGTACTTAATATTATGTTAGGATCAATGTATGCATTTTTTGTAGTTGAAATACGGAGGCTTTTTTATGGTAATGATATGTGATAACATCATAATAATATTAAAATTTGACTTATTATTATATTATCAGTTACCATTATTGCTGAAAATAAATCAATGAGGTAGCTACTAATATAATAATATTACAAGTAATATAATCGGTAATTAGTACGTACTAAATGCTCTGTTAATATTGAACAGTTAAATATTTATGATAACAATATATTAAATAAATATTGTATAAATAAACAATAGTATCTCCAAAAGAACACAATTTGTTTGTTTTTTACGAATGGATTTTTAGTAAACATAATACTAAGATAACTTCAATATAGTTTTATAATTTTTTAGAAAATTAAGGTACGAATAATTTTTTATTCGAGAGTATTTTTAATTAAATTTAAAAAATATTTGATAACACCTTTGAATTCTTTTTTTTTTTATTCGACAATTATTTTTAGGTAAATTGAGCATATTTTAAAAAGTTTTTAAAATAAATTAAAATCTCTACTACCTACTATAATTATTTCTATTGAAGAAATAATAATAATAATAAAAAAATGTGGTCGCCGTTTAAAAACCAACAGTTGACATCCTTAGCATGAAAAAATATTAAGGGTGGTATTTTCAAATATGAAATTTATAGTCTTTATTAATATTCAAAAATGTTTATAAGGGAAGAAAAACAAATACAGTCTCTAAAGTTTAAAATACTTTGTATATATTAAAGACTAAAGTTAATGTCCAAAATTAGCGAATATCGTTGTACACCAAAATCATTTATTCATTTTGACATAATATTGATTAAGCTTGTACTAACTGTTTGTAAACACTTCATTAATGAATATCGACTTTTATCTAGATAGGGAAATTGATGAATGTTATCAATGTCAATTTTTTAGATTCTGAACGAAGTGATGAATGTATTGATTTTACAATGATGTGTGTATGTGTTATTTATTATTTTTTTGTTAAGAACTCATCGAAATAATGCTTAAATTTCAAACTTGGGGAAGATTGTGGTTTCCGATGACAAAATGATGAATATCCTTGGTGCATTATAAAAGTCAAAAGTAAGAATTTTCCAACAGTTTTAAAAAAAAAATCAATTTTTTATATGGTTGCAACTTAAAAACTAATCACTGTAAATACTTGAAATTTTCACAAAATGTTTATATTCACATTTATGTTAAATTTTTAAAATATTCTTGCTTTTTGAGCTATTTATAGACAATTGACATTTTCAATTTTTCTTAGTATTTTTTTTTTTTTTTTTAAAGTCAATAAAAAACTTATAAATGTAATGCTTGTTTCTTATAAGTTATTCTTATTGTATTCAAAAAAAAAATCAAAAATAGTCAGTTAACATTTTTTTTTATAAGCGTTTAAGGTTCAAACCCACTTTTTTGGGCCTACTCTATGCAAAAGATCCACCCAATACTTACTGTAAGTAAGCGTTGCCCACTTGAACACCCTATTTTTTGTGGAAACGTATATGTAGTTAAATATTTTAGAAGATAATAGAGGAATTATGACCATTTGGAATTCAGACACACATAATAGATAATACAACTAATGTGTATAAGCGCGTACGACTAATAACTTAGATATAATCAGACACTAATTTATATTTTATATAATAATGTAACATTATAAATATTATAGTAGGTAAAAGAGTTTTACTATTCGATATAAAGATCATAATTAGATTCCATTTGAATGGTTAATTAGTAATAATAATATTTTATGTAGACCTAGACCTTTATTGTAGACGTCGTAGGTACTAACGATACGATGCACAATATTATTATAATATTGCTAAAATAAATTATATGGTATTCTTTGATCTTATACTCGTAGTAAAATAAAATAACGACCGTAAATTAAATGTTGATTTATAAATATTTGTCGATATCCGTAACCCCATTTAAACGTTTGTTATTATGCACACAGAATAGAAATTAATGGCAATTATTAATCATGCATTTTAATAATTTATGATTTTTTTCTCTTGAACGATGTTCTAATGCTTATCGTGAGACGAGTTTTTTGTAAATCCAAAACATGCCTTCCATGTACAACATTTGTTTGGAGGATTATACGCAAATGAAATATGAATAATATACAAATATTGTATAATATATTATAAATATAATATACCCAATATAAACGTACAATTGTCTAATTCTCACACATAGCATTAACTTTCATTGACTAATAAACGCAATAGAATATTTTAATATTAAAATATCAAATATAATAATATACGGAGTATACGTCATAGTCTGATATAATAATATATTCAAATAAAAATGTAATTTAATGATGTAAAATTACCCAAATTGTATAATACATTTGGCATTTGGTATACAGGTCAAAATTCAAAGAAATGTCGTAACAGAGTTATCTACATACAAATATTTATTACCGGCTGCACTAAAATATTTTTGAACTAATGCAATTATAGTAGAAAAACAGTAAGAAATTTTTATTTTAGATAAACACTCGATAACATAAATCATTTTCAGTGCATAGTTTACATTAAATTATGTACCTATTCATTGATTTTTTCAGAAATATTATGATGTATTATATTATATATATATATATATATTTAATGTTATTAAACAATACGTTTTTAATAGCTATCTGATATTATAATAAATGGCTCAAGTTACAATTTATAAAATATTAAGTACTAGTTTTCGCCCGCATACTCCGCCTTCGTGGATATAGTTGTTTGCAAATAATTGTAACGCTGTTTATTTGTCTCATAGTTATTTCGATCATAAAATGCTACAAAGTGTACGTACCTTATACCTACAAAAAAAAAAAAAAATAATTTAAGATGTTTACAAATTCTCATAAATAAAATTATAGTTAATATAAAACAATTTTTTCTCACATTAATATTATTATTCTTACAGCTGGGAAATATATTATATAATAATATTATAGCATCGTTAAATGAATAACAATAATAATGATTATTAGACAATAACATTTGGCATTTTGTGGGTCTTCGCATCATACAGCCAATCAGAGCGCTACTGATTAGTATACTATTTTTCTATTGGTTATTATTATTATTGGATGTGTTTTAATGTATTTTTATTATTTAAGTTTCAAGATTAAGTTCGTCAGTTGTAGTTAGACCGCAGTGATGTATACTTCAAATCCCGCAAGACCGTTCAAAGCACCAAGCCGTTCAGCCGTTGTCATATCTCAAATATATATCTACAATAATAATTGTCAATTGATTCATCGTCGATTCTGTATGCACATTCTGATGTGGATCGTTGGCGATTGCTTAACCAGGTACGCTTTAAACAATTATTTTAATATTAATTTTATTTTCAATCTAAGTATAATAAACCATAAAAACCATAATAGACCTATAGTAGGCGATTAAATGGAACAAGACTACTTTACCGGGTGAACTTATTTTTTCAATTTTTTTTTTTTTTTTTTTTGAAAAGGGGTGTTTTAACGAGTTAAGAACGATGGTGCTAAAATAAATTGGTGGAAATAATTAGTTTTTAAGTTATGATGACTTCTACCAGATCGGAGTTCAATTCCGCGAACAAAGATTTAATTTTTGCACTTTTTTTAAAAAATTATTTTACCGGCGATCTTATTTTTATAAAATGCCAAAAATGTGACTGTACGTGTTTTGGCACTCGTCGCTATACGCTCCTTGGCGCCGTCGCTCCGATCCGCACAAATCGAAAATATCCCTCGACTTGCTATGTAACGCTACCTCAAATAGGCATTGGTTTAAATACATTTTAGGTTACTACTTTTATAATTCAAAACATTAAAAAAAAGTAAAAATAATTGCGAAAAATCTCCAAATTAAGTAATTACTGAGGTATATACGATATACAGTAATAATTATAAGTCATTATAACTTAAAAACTATTGATTTCCGTCAATTTATTTTAGCACAATCGTTCCTAACTCGTTAAAACACTCCTTTTCAAAAAAAAAAAAAAATTTGAAAAAATAAGTTCGCCCGGTGAAGTAGTCTTATAGCGATTAAATAGTTGATAATTTACGTTTTTTAAATAATATAATCTATACTATAAAAGAAATTCTCAATTTTTCGTCACACATAAAAGCCACATACTTCAACATATCGTAATCTATTCACTCTAATATTAATAGTAAAAAGAGTATACCATCATAAGACAGTTTGAGCTAATACTATTTTTTGTGGGTTGATCAGTGATAGAAAAAAAAATTATTTCATGCTTACATCTAAGATCTCGACTTTAATTATACACAGAATTAACTTAAATCATCTATGTTATACTACACAATTCTTGTCACAAATATTTGAGTACCTATAATATAATTCTATTTTTTAAATCTTAAGCTTCTCTCATTGATTCTAATGAAATATATTTTCAGACTTTTTCAATGTTTATTAATAATTGTTTAATATGATTTTCCGTTGTATCTAACTATCTAAGAACTACAATAATTATTGTGTTTAATTTTTTATTGGTTTATTTGTGTCGTCAAACATCGACTTTTTCTACTACCTACTACGATACATAGTTTTTCGGATATTTATCTATGGTAAATAATAAATATAATAGCGATTTACACGCTATACTTAAATATTAGTGCTATATAATATCAAACCTAGAACTAAATTCAAAATCGTATTTTTAATTTTTTAGATTTTGTTTAATCATTTCACAAATATTATAAATTTAATGTTTTCTGGTTTTTAAAATGAGAAATTCTGTTAACATTGTGGAATCAACAATGTTAACAATGTTTAAAGAATAATATAAAATAGTATGAAAATTTATGTTTTTACTGTGTTTTAATCATATTATGATTCCTAGTATGAGATAATCGGATTTTTGAATAGTAGGTAGTGGGTACTACATTTTGGCAGCTAAATTATATTATTATTATTATATATAGGTACAGATCAAATAAATCTAAAACTAATCATATGATCCTGTTGGTATATTTAAAAAACAATTTAATATAGAAGTACATTTGTTACATGGACTTTGCGTGTGTAGTAAATTTATGATTTTTAATCGCTCAATAATATTAATAACTACTAAAATACTACCAAAAACTACTATAAAATCTTTTAAATTCATAGATGTTTTTAATTTTATTTGAAATTAACTATTAACTCTTCAAAAGTTGTTTTATGTTTCCAGTTTGAAAATAAAATAAATTAATAATTCAGTACTCCTTTAAAATAATTTTAAAATAATGTAGAATGTATTCATTATATAGTAAGTTCTCGTTTAACTTCGCCTCATTTAACGTTGTTTCGCTATTACGTCGTAGAAGTTTAAGTCTTTGTGTTTCGTTTAACACTACAATGGTTTTAATATTACGTAGTTTTTAATACATATGTACTCCAGATTTGTATTATATTTATATGTTAGTATGCATGCAATTTAATTTCGTCGACCATTTAATTTAATTCTGTTATCGATTTTTTAATAATTAAAATTTGTTATAGGTAATATGTATTTTGTATTCGTTTTGCATTTTATCGATGATCAGTTTTTCCATAAACAAATTAAGGTCGACAATACAGTTGTTGCGAGTACTAATTACTATTACGTATTGTTTTATTAAATCATGCAAATTGTATTGTATTATTGTAAAATAATACCTTGTTATTTATTGGCAAGAACCACATAATAATGAAGTATTTAACTTAAAGTCATATTTTCTAGGAGCGTAACCTCGACGTTAAACAAATAATTATTGTACCTACTTACTAACAATTTAAAAATTTACTATTGATTTTTCTTTATAAAATATTTAAAATATATAAAGATTCGGTGTTGCTCTCATATTATGCGGACTACCGACATGTTTCTGCTCACGTAAGCGATCTACCTTGTAAGACGTAGATCACATAATAGTATAATACCTATATTGTAATACGAAATATTTATACTTTCATAATTATAATGTATATTTATTAGATCAAATTTGGAAAAAATAATATAATAATAATAATAAAATGTCAACATAAAAAAAATAAAAACCCCAATATAAAAAATAATAAAAAAAATTAACCTAACCTAACCGCCATTCTTTAGAACCATACTTATATCATGGCAATGTTTCTTCTGCAGTATCTAATAAACCATGCTCCCTTAAACGCAGTGGCATTCTCTTCTCTCTTTGTGACAGTTAAATTAAAAATCTTTTAATTGTATAATGCACACGCAGGGCCCCCCACATAACCTTCGGCTATCTTAAGGGCACGTTGGCCCGTTGAAATGTATTTGCGATTTTTGAAATTTTAGCAGAAATATTTATTTTATATTAAATAATATTGTAAAATAACATTTTATGAAATACACTCCTAGTCATTGATTTAATTTGATTAATGATAGTTTAATTTAATATTTAACCATTGATTACGCTGAGCTTAAAGCGCGCAAAATAAAATAGTTTTTTTCCTTTTTAGTTTAGATTATATTGTAAAAAAAAAATAGAAAAGACATTATTATTGTTGAAATGCTTATTGCTTATGAATCTTGAATTTTTATAATTTACTAGTTGACGCGACAGATGTTATCCTGTCTTAACAGTTAATATTTTATTTGAATTGGTCTAGTTAAAAAAAAAAACAAATATTATTCCAAAAATTGTTATGTAGATGGTAAATTGTATTTTGGAAGTTTTATTAAATGCTCGAAATTCAGCAGTACCAAAGATTCTTATGGTATTTTTTTGTTTTATGATAAAATATTATAATGTTTGATAAGACTCTATTAATAAACTACAAAAATTTGTTATAATTTTGTATCCAAATCTACATGAAAATTATCAACTTACGATAATAAGTATTTATGATAATATATAATAATATGGTAATTCACCAATCATGTTTAACAAATTTCAATAATTAATTAAATCATTTTTCTATTTTAAAATTTTACAATTGGCAAATTATTATACAATAGGTAAAACTCTGTTTTATTGATGGCTGAAAATTTATATTAAATCGTTTAAAAATAACACACATACAAATAAATGAACTTATATAAAAAAAAAAAATAATAATAACTGGTAGAAGAGGCTAATTGATCAGATTATTGTATCCGTAATCTAGTTACGTGGTTATTGAATGATTCACTGAACATGCTAAACTCTCTTTATTAATACATTTATTCAAATTTTAATTTGATAGTTGGCTTATAAAATGTATTATAATTGTGCACACACACACACTATATATAAAACAGTTTAAGAATTACATTACACACCTTTAAATTTAAAAAAAATCGAGATAAAATGCTGTTATGCCTAAAGTGAAATTATATATTATATATAAAAAATGATCAAGATTATTATGTTAAAAAAGTTTTGAAAAATTTTGTTTTTATTGGTTTCAATGTACAAACTATAATATGAATAATATATTTTGATATCAAGTATTTGACATTTTACATTTGTCAAACGAACAACATAATATGAAATTGCTATTAATACTTTGAATTTACAATGTAAATGCTTTAAGACAAAATTATGACCGTTATTTAATCGTTTTACTATAACTAATTGTATAAATGAGTTATCAAGTGAATCTATTTAGTATTTAGTATTTATCTATAATTTCGTTATTACAACTGTAAATATGACTAAACTAATCAGAACTATTAAAATTATTATTTTTTTTTCTTGTAGCTAATTTGCGGAAACACTTGAAGTAGATCAGTTGATATACATATTACATTAAGATAAAAATTTAATTTACTTTATATTTGTACTTAGTTTATTTTATGTTTGACATTTCGACTTAATTACTAATTTTATCAAACTCCCAATTTTATATAGAATTAAATGTTTTATTTAATTTATAAAACATCGGATTAATTGCAAAATGTATTATTATTTTAAGCTATTTATATATAAAAAAAAAAAAGCATTTACACATAAAATAAATTTCATAATTTTATTAAAAACATTAAATATTGACTGTATCAAATTTATTATATAATTGGGCTTTTATATTAATTGTGTGAGACAGAGTTCAATCGGATTTATGTCTAGGTTAGGTTAAGTAAGAACTAAATTACAGTAATATTTCATCTGAAACTACATATATATTTGTGAATAAATAATAGAATTTTCAATAATAATAACATTTTGTAAACAATTATGCATCTGATTATACTATATTTTATAATTTACAATTTACAATTATATAAAAGAATAAAAACACTAGGCTAAAAATTTAAATATTTAGTTCAAGTATTCTTAATAAGCATTAAGTAATTTTCAAAACGTTTTAAGAATATATTAATTGTAATTTGAAATTTAGCTTATCACTTGTACCTACACAATAATTTTCATCATTACCGAACACCAATACTTGTTACTGTTTACGTGCTTGCCCAGATACTATAACCAACTTATTTTCTCATTGAATAATCCTTTAAATATGAACTCAATAAGTAGGTTTTATATCGATTATTGAGTTAATTTTTAACATAATGTTTCCTTTTTATTTATTTTTTTAGCACGAAACAGTTTATAATTATTATATCGTTCCGTTAAGCGTAAGTAGCACATACCTTCGTAAATATACTTAAATATTTTATACAATATTAATATATTGTATATATTTTTTTTTTGGTTTTTTACAAATCTTACTTTGTTTTCTTACTGTTTATCTCTTTTTAAAATAATTCCTGTGTGGCATCGTCGATTTATTCTACATCGATATCACTTGCGTTTACTAATTGTGCCCAAACATATGAGTCTCAATATAGATATTCACTGTCTTCACCGTCAATCAAAACATTTCATTTATTTGTTCAAGGCTGCGGAGCCTTGTTGTAACAGTAATAACTAAGTAATTATTACAAAGAATACATTTACTTACATGAGTGATCATTGGGTGTGAATGTGGCAAACTGTGAAAACTCTCTTCCGTCTCTAGTAAAATAAGATCAATTTATAATTTTATTATTTGATAAATATTACCGTGGTATTATTACTTAATGACATAGACATCACAAAATGAAGAAATATTCAGTTCTTATTTATCAATTCCTAACGGAATCCGCTTATAATGATATTAAAGGTACCTAGAGAGTCAAATCTTCAATTTATTGTTGTTGGTTAGGTTAGGTTAGATTATTCCTTATGGAATTACTGAAATGCTCATTACTACCAATCAAGCATTTTTTTTTTAATTTCAATTTTTTATTATACAATCTAAATATAAATTATTATAATTTATAATAACTGTAAGTTGCGTAAGATAATTTAATAGCTTTAATATAATATATTCAAGTGAAGAGAATTTCCAATAAAAGCACTTCGGCACCGATCAAAGAATAAAATAGAAAATTATTCAAAGGTTAATGAAATATACTGTTAAAATATTGATTGTTAAGAAGAATATAGAATATATTTTAATTAAATTATTTCAGAATTATATGTACACAACAAAGAATTGTATATTCTATTGCTATGTGAATCTGAAAGTTATAAGTACTTATATAACTTTAAACTATTTTTCTAATTATTGAATTTTGCTTGTACATAGTAGTACCTACAACATTTATTTCAAATGTCACTGATAAAAATTTAAGTACCTACAATAGTTAATGAAAACATAACCAGCAATATATTTTCTAAATTTATATACATTGTTCTAAAATTGCATTATACTTGTATTGGTGTTTAATAGTTTAAATAATAATTGACTATTATATTGATTTGTATAAATCAATCAAATTCGAAATTGATCACTTATGAAAATCAAAAATAATGTAAAGTATTAAATAAAATGTTAATATGACCACATTACGTGTTTAAATTACTGCATTTTTTATTATTTTAATATAATAATCTGTAATACATTGTGTAAAATTTCGATCTTAAATATTAATATTCTACAAACGTTGGTTTTAGTTTTTTAATTTATTTTAAAGTTAAATTCTATTAAACTAATCACATAATTAAAAACTTTAGATTATAGTGAAAAACAACTTACCTTTTTTTTTCTTTGCTTAATGAAAAGAGTCAAGATAATATGCATAATCAGTTAAATGACTTGAATATAAAAATAAATTAAAATTAATAAATTGAAAAAACAAGTAATCAAAACATTAAACGTGTTCTGTAGATAATAATATGTTTAATTGATTAAATTATCATGCTAAAATAAATTAGAAAATATATTTGTACGATTATATTATTAATGCTTTACAATAATAAAATTATATTTTAATATAGTTTATGGAACTCCGTGCATTCCTGTATAAAATATGGAGATAAATTGCTGAGATCAATAGTTAAACCTACTTGAAAACATGTAAACACTACATCAATGTGGTGTATAGTAGTGCGAGAGCCGAGTAGCTCTAGAATAATTAGTAGTCATTGATTGGAATTGCCTGCCCTAATAAAATTGAGACAGTTTGATAGTGTGTATACTTATGTGTGTGTATAATACGTAACTGAATAACTGCGTAACTGCGAGTTCTTTGTATTCATATACTATAAATAATTTTAAAAAGAGTAAGAGAGAAAAATGTATCACTTACGCACATTGTCGCGCACACATTATAAATAAAATTATAATTATATCCCTTTTGACTCAACACATTATTAATAAATATTTATAAATAATAAAGCCTTAAAAAAAAGAATAATAATAAAAATATTATGTAGGACGTAGGTATAATTTATACCAATACAGACAAATTACAAAATTCAAGTACCTACTCTTGAATTTACATTGTCACTATATAGTGCCGCGCAGACCAACCATCTGGTACCCATCTAAAACAGAATAATTCAAACACAAGACGCGATAAAATATTAATAAAGATGGCAATTTTCACACATGCAATAAATGAATATCATAAATAAAGATGTCGATTAATGCGAATTTTTAATATAAGATAATAAATATTGGGAAATCTTACATATTTACAATGTGATAAAAATAATGTGGTGATTAGTGTGTCCAAAAATATACAATACACCGAGTTATCTATTAAACCTAAGAAATACATTATTTAAAAACTATTAACGATTTGGATAATATTTTAAGTTTTTAAAAAAGATTAGAATTTTTTTTATCGTCATTGTTATAAATTTTTATTTTTTTGTGACGACATGAATTTTTTTTTGCATTTCTGTGATATTGTACAGCAATATGTTGGACCATTACTTCAATTGTTTAAATGTTTTCTTAAAAATAGTAAACAATATAGCATTTTTATAAAAATATTGTTTTTTTTTTAAGAATTATACCCTCCTGGCACCTAATGTCCATTTCAATGGACATTTTGTGTTACTCCCTAAAACGACATTATTACATCAGTATGATAAATTTTATCTCATTGAATTTAAAAAAAAAATGTCCATGGTAATGTGCTTAGGCACTGTATATGGATATACCTAATAAAAAAAAACTACGATGATTAGAGCACATACTTGCATACAATTCGTTTAATAATAAAGGGCGGTCATTTGTGCACACTTGATTGGGCATAAACCTTATATAAGATTTTCGTTATCAAACCCAACAGCAAAAGTACCTATAAAATAAAGACCAGAATTAATTATATTCCTCTAAATATGTGATCACGTAAGTGTATGGAAGTCAAGTTTTATAATATCTACTAATACTATAATAGTATTATGATTTTTAAAATAAACATCAACATCATTATTATCTAAATAATGTAAGGTTAGTCTAACTTTTGTTTTTTAAAAATAGTTATTGAAAAAAAAAAAGGAAATTTAAGAATCACAACTGGCCAACATATCATAGTATAATATTATTAATATTACTTAGGTATATAGGTAGTAGATAAATTATGGTTTTCTTTTGAGATGAGGGTCTCATACTATATAACTATTTGACAAACTTTACACGATGATTCAAATAATAAGAATATAAATATCTAACCTTCATGTTTCTTGTGCATATCGCACTTTGTTGACAGACTAATTGTGTTCACAATAAACGTAAATTTTTAAACAGTAACGCAATTTTAAAGTTATTTCAAAATGTATTTGCTGACAATTGATATTGAAACTAATATAACTACCTATTATTACAGTTGAATGAAATACATGTATCATGCAGTTCTATTTAAATGAGTAATGATTAAAAATCAAAAATCGAAACACTTCATAGTTTATACAGTGAATGTTAGATGTACCTAAAATTTGGTCTAATCAAAAAAAATATCGACACAATTATTGTCTTTTCATATAAAGTTTGAACACAATCAATTAATCGTCATATATATATGGTTATTTTTTATATAGATTAATTACTTATTACTTCTTTATTTTCAATTTTACTAATATTAATAATGTAATAAATTTATAAGTATGAATATTAGTGTTCTAAAATGGTTAATGCTATATAATTTTATATAATAATTTAAAGTAATTTAGGTAAATAATACATGAGTGTTTAAATTAATTATAAATACTTCATGTTAACATAAGATGCGTATCATCATTATTTTAATGAATTTTCATCTTATTATTTTTTTCTCTTAATTTATATCGTTAATCGTATGTAGAATTTAAAAATACAATAGCTAGTGTATAATATTCTAATATTATTATATGCATAATTATATACTTACTAATTTGTTTGTGTTCTATTATTATTTGAATTGTGTTTCTTCTATAGCAACACGCAACGGATAAGATAGATTATGCATACCTAAAAGCGAACAACAAATAAAAATAATTAAATACTTTGCAATGTTTTAATTAATTTTTATAAAATAACTAAATTACATACATTTTTTAAATACTTCGAAATTGCAAATATAAATGACACAACAACAAATATACGACTTGAATACGAAATTGTTTGTATCGCTCCGATATAGCGTGTTCTTAATTAATGATTATATTGAAAAGTACTGCTTGTTTTTTACTTTAGACATACCAATATAATATATAAAGTAGTTACAATTTAAAAACAGAAACCTAGACTTAACCAGAGACTTGAAGTTGACAATATTACACTCGTTTTTTCAAATAAATTCTCGAAAACTCTAACATGCAATTATATACGGTTTGATTAAAATATGCAAAACCATGTTATAAAGAAGTTGTTCTATTCAATTCAGTATGATCCAGAATCGTGCACATGATTGACAACCAACGTCTATTTGGACTCAAGAAAAAATAAATGTAAATTCATTGAAATCCCAACCCACGCATATACAAACAAGAATAATGGTTCACTATAATATGAATCAAACTTTGTTATTTTTTTATAGGTATTCACTATTCATGTTAAAATTGTTTTATTTTTGTGTTATAATATAAAATGTATCAGCGTTCATTTACATACCTACTTAATTTATAATAATTGCATTATTTTAAAAATAAGAATGAATTTACCTAATGTAAAATTTAAATGTTATAAGTTATAATATCAACTCATGCATCTTGGAGAGTTTGAATTATATTTTACATTTTTGAAGCAAGTTATGAATATTTTAAAGTTTACGAAAAATAAACAGTTATTACTTATCAGTAACGGGTGTGACAAGGTCCTGAAGTCCCTAGTCGTTGGAGTAGTGGCATTTCCAACACACGGCATATCTTAAAGTTTATTCTGATTGCCTTAGATGATACTTTAGTGGTTAGAGTGATCGGCCTACTAGGTTGTAGGTTAGGTTTTAGTGGTTATACTGTCATGTCATAAAAAAAAAAAAAAATGCATTCAAAGATGATTTATGAAGCTTTGGTTAGGATAAGTTAGAAATAGTAGTAGCATTTAAGGGGTACTACTCCATTTTTCTAATCTAAAGTTAAAAATTTAAATATGTATCTTAAAAACTATTCATCCGAAATTTGTATTGTATATATATAAGTATTATAACACATATTATGTAGTGAAATAAGGAATTAAAAATATATGTTGTCATCTAAAATGCAATAAACTATACAATGATAAAAATAAATTATTTAGTAAATTGTTTTTTTAAATAATAATAATGTCTTACAACAATTGAATTTCCAATAATCATAATAAACATTATAAACTTACTACTGAGTAATGAGTATTAAACTAAATAGTTTATGTCACAATACAATATTATTATACAATATGATAAGTTGTTTTAAATCATTTCAAAGTTTTAAAACCTAAAGCTTGCAAATTACTAGTATTTCTTTATAGTACACAATTTCGTGGTTTTTTACTATCGATGTATTTTATTTAACACCGAATCGTTTTCAATATATTTCACGATATAGTATAATAGTATAATACTCACGAGTTTTCACCATAAAACCGCGTGTGGACGAGTGATATTGAAACGCGAGCAATTTAATATATATTTTATTGGAATTTTCTTTATTTCTCAAATGAGTTTCATAAAACAACAATCGTATTATCTGCCATGCGTCACATTCTCCTATTTATTTCTATTATTTTTATTAAAAAAATAAATTGCTCTATAGTTTGAATTAAGTGTACCTCATCATCGAGTAAATTATTATTATACGCATTTCATATACATCATATTAATTAATTCTAAAATGGCTAATGTAAATTATTATATTGTATTGATTATAATAAATAAATGTTCTTTTAAAATGATTCAATTTGTTACTATTTGATATATTATTAATAAATTTCAAAACGATATTGTAAAATTAATTTATGGCGTGTGAAAATAACGACTACGTATTTTCAATTTGTTCGTAGCAAATTATTATAAAGAAAACCCGCGAGAAACTTTGTATTGAACTTTCAACGTATTCGATCCAGAATAAAAACTATATTATATATTATTATATAATATTCAATGTGCATTAATATATCATACCTGGTACGTTCTCTCTGCTGTACTTGCATATTCCCGATACGTATTATGTTTATTAAATTTGCAGTTGTACAACTAAAAACAGTACATAATAAGTATCATTGGTTTTTTTTTTTTATAATGATTTAACGTAAATCCTTATTTTGCATATTATTACATATTAAAGCTTATAATATTCAATCAAATACGTTTATGCATACAAAATATAGTATCGTCAATGACTACTCACCGGTCCAGTGTACTGAGACACGCCGTGATTGATTATAATTACTCGAATTTTGCTGTACGCATTTCGAAATGCAATGTGGTCGCTAAATATTTGAATAAAATACTAACAAATTTATAATTAACAAATCAAACCTGTTGAATGCCAAGGAAAAAGTATCGTTTAATAAATAGATTATTTTATTATATGCGTAAAAAATGCATTGGTGCGCGATTGAACACTTACCCCTTCTCATAAAAACCAAAAACAAAACGGCTCTCTCAGTCATCACGTATTATTATGTACGATATACGACGATGTATTATATTATTCGATTACCTTAAATATAATACTGTCTTTTGCAGTCTCTACGTGTATATTATACTGAATGTTGTGTCCGCACATCCCGATTATGCAATTTATTTTATTTTCTTACGAAACCTGCAACATAAAATTAGTGTAAAAACAACGCCACTATTTCCCTTCCCCAACATAACGACGTTAATTAAATCCCCAGCCGACGATGAACAATATATAACACTAAAACGCGTTTAATGGGTATTGTCACGCGTATATATATATATATACCTATATTGTTGTATTTCAGTTGGAGTGACATTCCGTCTATTTTATGGAGTACACAATTATTGTGCGCATAGGGTGTTTGAAGATTATTCGTTTCAGGTTCTGAGTAGAGTCTTGTGTTGATGCAATTGGAATAGAAAACCTATTTTAAGTAGAATTATAAATTAATGTCAGGACGCCTACTATTATTATACTTATATTCTAATATAATACATTATAATTTATAACATATTAATCGTATTGTATCTAAGGTACTAGTATAGAAAAGCTGCAAAAATTGTTGTTGCCCTTTTTTTAGGGGACTAAAAGTCTGTTAAACAAGTCCATTTTTCATTAAAATAATATTTTAAGGACATAATATATAGTAATGAAATACACCGCATTCAATTAAAAAATACCACCATATAAATTCGAATTCAGGACAATTCAAATATTTAACAACGTTTTTTTCTCCACTTTATGTAGGTTATTAATTAAACCTTGCCGATACTGTGAACAATATTATAACTCTAAAGTTTAAAAATTTTTCAGCTTACATTATTTATGAGTTTAAATATACTGTCAAAATATCGATTTATCAATGCATTTTTTGATTTACTTTGTATAGGATGAACCACCATCGAACATGTTACCCCACTTTTTTCCACATTTTAAATTTTTAAATATACTTAATTACCAAATTTTAAACTATTTCGATTTGTATAGCTACCTGAATTTTATTTTAAAAAGATCGAGGAATTAAAATTCGAACGATTAGTTTATGTATTATTAAAGAATATATTAAGGATAATTATTATTATAATATTTACTACTATAATTATAGTCAAATCAGTTTTATAATAATGATTTTTAAAATGTGTTTTCTTTCCTTTACTCAATACTTTCCTTTGATTGGCTGTATATGAACATAAAACGTATTAAGTATCTAAACACCCTAACGCACATTTAAGTTTTCTTCGAAATCGTTTGATGTGCTTTTAGGTCTTTCGAGATAGGCAAGTATGTTTCAAAATAGGTACCTATACTTTAATATAATTATTGCGTATCGTCAAGTCGATATTAATTTATATTGTTTTAGACGGTATGATACACTATCGGTATGGTTTTTACATAATGTGTTTAATTAGTTTGAATGAAAAACGTGAATTTATTAATCATATAAAACATATTTTAATTAATGTGTACTACTTACCAGTCACGATAATGCAAATAGCACACGCACTCTTCAACGTGTCATTTGTTATTTTTAATAAATTAATAATTATTGTTTTTATTTTTCAGACTAATGACCGATGTGAAGGTCATTTTGGCGTACAACATTACACTTATATTTGTCATAGTATTCTTTAAGTTGTTTTTCCAGTTACCTAAAAATATCCACAAAACGTGTGCACGACATTTTTTTTAGACATTTCAAATTCTATTTTTATGCAATCTTATATTTATACGAACATTAAAATTTTATATATCTAACTTATTTTACTTCAAAAAATATTGATCGTGAAATTATTTGTAACTTTTCAGCATAACGTATAATATAATTTACTACTAAATCAAAAGGAAGAGTTCATACTATTTACATTAATTTTATGATATGAGTACTATAATGAACCTATTCACATCGTTTTACGGTATTACCATTATAATACCTATCTATCCTATATGGCTATATAGTAATATTATAATTATTATTTTATAATGTAGGTACTCGATTTATTGTTGTCAACAATGTGTTCCATCTATGTTATTACTGATAGAAAAATGAATTATTAATATGTCTTCAAATAACCTTAAAAATATAGATTAATACCTGTCTGGTCTCTCCACTCATAATAATTTTCTATCATAAAATTAATAATGTATTATTGAATTAAAATTTAAAACATTCATTAGAGTGATCAAATCGACGATGAACTGCATTCGGCACACTCGAGGTCTACAAATCGACTTACCTCATTTATTACGTTTGAAACATATTTATTCTGAAGTCCAGTGGACAATTTACATGTATTGCATTTGGTTTTGGTGATATAAAGAAACAAAACTTTATAATGTATATGGTTGACGATAGTCTGCTGACTGTCAATTTATAAAATCATAACAATTAAAATAATTTACTCATTCTACAGATGTTATTTTATGCATATTAATAGGTACACAGTTTAAAAATCTGGTAAAAAATAATTGCCACGATCGACTTACTATAATATTATGACGCAATCGCATGACATTTATTTATGTTTAATTATAATTAAATATTTAAAATTAGTTATATGGCCATGACATATCGCAAGTACTTCATTTTGTTTGAGTTTAAAAAAGTAAAGACATTTTGAAAGATAAACAAAGTTATTTAGCATCACTTGGTGCATATTTTGTATTTAAGTAAGTTATTGATAAGTATTAAAATTTAAAATTTTATAAACATGTCATTTTAAAATTTAAATATTTACTTTGTGAACTTGTTTTCCAATTCTAGCATATTTATATTTTTTTAATTAAATCACTACATTTACCTTATTTTCCATGTGTTAATCACCTAAGTAAATTTCATGTAAAATTGATAAGTCTTACACTGCGACCTACGTATTAAGTTCTAGACATTTCCTCACAAAATTAATTCTTCGCCGATCCTCGTATACAATTTAAAGACCTTCAAAAGCCAAATTTTCGTCTTTCACTTGTTGTTGGAGTTGGAGAACTTCCCAGAAAAAAAAATATAATTTTTGTAATTTTGACAAGAGTTGTATATTGTTTTTACACTGTTAACAGAGAAAATAATATTTTTAAAGTTCACATTAAAATAATTTAAGTTTTTTAATATAAATGAAATAATTGCAAACACAATTCAATGAAATATTATTTTATTTATTTCTTATAAGAATGTACCTATTGACTGTCAATTTCCACTACTGATATTATATGATTTTAATATTGTATAAATCAAAGTATATAGTATAATATTATCATTTAATTTCTTTTTGCAATGAATTTTAAGTTTTAAATTATTTAACATACCTACGAAAAACAAATATTAAATTAAATCTTTTAAATATAAAAAGCATAACATAATATTATGAATATAATATTATATATAATGTCATATTTAAATACTACGAATTATAAAATTAAAATCCATAGGACTTTTGTTCTTAACATTAAATTTTAATATGGTTATAATAATCTATAAAGTATAAATGGCCACAACGTGATCTCTTCTCTATGTAATTACAGAAAAATTAAATTAAAATCAAACCTTAAGCTGATTTTTTTATAGAACCTTTGCAATATATTTATTCATTGAACCATCATAATAAAGATAGTTAACATTAATTTTATAACGTTCAAGATTTATACGGTATACCTATTTATGTTTTTTTTTTGTTTGCTTACTGTTCTACCATAAAAATCTACCATGATCTGAAAATGAACAATTTTGTTTATTAAAAAAAAACATATTTAGTTTTATACACTCATTAAAACATAAAAGTAACTAAAAAAAAAAAAAAAAACATAAATATACCGTATAAGTCTTGAACGTTATAAAATTAACTAGTCATAAAAACTTTTATTAATGTGACGGTTGAGGCTTTTTTGTTAATGTAAATACACATTTATTTGTTATACATATATACTGGACACTTGGAGGTTGGCTTAAAAATTCAAATATAAGAAAATAAAACATGATTTATAATTATGTTTAATTAGATTCACTAAAAATAATTTGCATTAATGTAACGTAGGTATTTTGTCCCAGACAAAGTTTTTATTACTCTAAGTCTTTTGGTTAGCTAACAGGTTATAATATTTAACATTTATACACCTGCAAATATTTTTTTTTTACTTTTCGTTTGTCAAATTGTAATTTAACTATCGACAATTAAAAAAAAATAAATTTTATAATTCACCGTATTCACGTATTTTTATTATAAGATAAAATTTGATTTAAAACAAAGTGCTGAATATAATATACTAATAAATTATATAGAAGCCAATAATATACACAAAATAAACGTATATTAGTACTGCTAGTTGCTACCTATATTAAAAAGACAAAATATTTGTTTCTAAACTATATATTTTTTAATTAAATCAAAATAATAATGATAGGTAGGTATATTATTTTTATCAAAATGTATACACCTTACAAATAAATAATTTTTATCTATATTCCTACAGATAAAAAAAATAGCTGAGCACAACACTGATATGGTTAATATCAGTTTTACCTTTAAAGTTACTTTGCTGCTGTAGAAGTTTTATTTTACGTATAAACGCATTGCCCTACTAATATTATAATAATAAATAATATGCCTACATGAATTTTTTTAACCATAAATACAATTTAAAAAATAAAAAGCGAAGTCAAGTGATTACCGTTCTGCTGTACATTAGGTGCCGCGTGGATCACTATTATAATATATTACAATAGTGTTAAATTTGAATCTAATGATAGGTATCACTGCATATAAAAAATTAATCTGAATTTTGATGATTTGTCAGCTTAGAATATAATATATAAGATATATTTTATTTTAAGTAGGATAATGAAAAAGGTGATTAAAGTTTTAATTACTTGAACACCCCAAAATTAAACCATATACTGAAAATGCCAATTTATACAACTAAGACATGTTTCAAGTTTCTACAACTAGTGATTTTTAACTATAACAAAAATCAAAAATTATTTGATAATAAATCGTTATTTTACGAGTGAATAAAAATTTAAACCAAGGATAATTTTTATTGATTGGCCAACATTAATTTTTTTTATAATTATTGTAAAACGAACTTAAAGAAAATCTTATATTCAATTTTCAACTCTTAGCTACTTATACGACATTTTTTATAAATTATTACTTCAAAATAGTTTACAAATATTCATGATTTTGACGAATTTTTATCAATATTTAAACTTCAAACGCCAATAAAACAAAATTAGTCTATTCATTCTTATAATTTTTTAATCACTTTAAGATTAATTCATGAGGAACTTTGTATTAAATTTTTAAGTATTTTGACATAGCCAAAAAAATTTTATCGACATCTATATAAAAAAAATAAACAAAAGTGGGCAAGTGAGTACCGCTCTGCTGTACATTAGGTGCCGAATGGATCATTATTATAATATATTATAGGAGTGTTAAATTTGAATCCAATGATAGTGATCATTGTATACGAAAAACGATTCTGAACGAAGATGATTTGTCAGCCTAGGATATAATTTCTAGTGGTTGGTGAAAAAGGTGGTTTAAAAAAACCAGCTTATATTAAAAAATATTTTGAAAATTAAATCACGTAAAGAAAACGCGAATCTTAATAACTGGTAAAATTTTCAAGTATCTACGACTTATACTTTTTGAATAATAACAAATATTTAAAATCGTTTGAGGATAAATCGTTATCGTTACGCTATTTCGTTAAAATTTAAAATTCAAACGCACTTAAAATTTTTCCTATAATGATGCTTGGAGTTTTCTCTATAGATACTTGAAGGTAAACTTATGGAAAACTTAGTGTTGTATTTTTAATCTTTAGTTATAAACACAAAAAATTTTATGATTTTTCAACTTCAAATATTTCGCAAATATTCATAATTTTGACGAATTTTCGTCAAAATTTGAACTTCAAATGCTAATAAAAAAAAATTGTGCCTATGTATTCTTATAATTTTTTAATCACTATAAGAATAACATATGAGGAACTTTGTATTAAATTTTCAAGTATTTTGATAGGGCCAAAAAAATTTTATCAACACTTCAAAAATATTTTTTCAGAAAAATTGAAAATTTCAGTTGTCTATAAATAGCTCAAAAAAAGTCAAAATATTTTGAAATTTAAATCACGTAAAGAAAACGCGAATCTTAATAACTGGTAAAATTTTCAAGTATCTATGACTTATACTTTTTGAATAATAACAAATATCAAAAATCGTTTGAGGCTAAACTGTTATTTAACGCGGTTTTTGTAAAAATTTAAATTTCAAACACTCATAAAAATTTTTTGTCTGAATCCGGTAGAGTTTTTTTTACAGATATTTGAAGAAAAATGTATGGAAAACCTTGTACCAAAACTTGTTTCAAAACTTAGTTATAAAAGAAAAAAATTTTATGATTTTTCAACTTCAAAATTACTTGCAAATTTTCGCGTTTTCGACAGATTTCGTAAAAATTTGAACTAAAAACGCTTATAAAAAAAAATTGTGACTAACGATTTTTAATTTTTTTTAGCTACATTAAAAACAACTCATAAGGAACCTTGTATTAAATTTTCAAAATTTTTTGGTCATCCAAAAATTTTTTATCGACACTTTAAAAAAAATTTCTCAAAAAAATTGAAAATTTCAGTGGTCTATAAATAACTCAAAAAAAGTCAAAATTTTTTGAAAATTTAACTATATACGGATACCACTGACATTAACATTTGGTGAAAATTTCAAATATTTTCAGTAATTAGTTTTTGAATTACAACCATAAAAAAGAATCGATTTGGTCGAAAACTGGTTTTGCGTAAAAATTGCCGTTTTTCCGTCATTTTTTTTTTGTTTTTCTCGATTTTTTTGAAAACTGTTGGAAAATGTTAACTTTTTACCTCTATAATGCACCAAGGATATTCACTTTTACATCGGAAACCACCCCCATTGTTTGAAATTGGAGCATTATTTCGACTAGTTATGCTGTACACAGACACAAAAACAAAAAAAAAAAAAAAAAAAAAAACACACACCATTGTAAAATCAATACATTCATCACTTCGTTCAGAATCTAAAAATGAATATTTCAAATGCCTCTAAATATACTTAAAATAAGCAAAATATTTGAAAATTAAATTATCAAAGAAAATGCCAATATAAATAACTAGTGAAATTACTAAATATCTATGACTTATACTTTTTGAATAATAAAAACATTTAAAATCGTTTGAAGATAAATCGTTATCGTATTACGCAGTTCGTAAAAATTTAAAATTCAAACGCTCATAACATTTCTCCTATAATGACGCTTCAAGTTTTCTTTAAAGCTAATTAAGGAAAACTTATGAAAAAATTAATGTTGAATTTTTTAACCTTAAATACAAATACAAATTTTATGAATTTTCAACTAAAAATATTACTTGCACATTTTTGTGATTTTGTCAGTATTTTGTAAAAATTTGAACTGAAAAGCTTATAAAAAAAAATGTGGCTAACGATATTTTTTTTTTTTTTATCTAAAATTAGAACAACTTATAAGAAACCTTGTATTAAATTTTCAAGTTTTTTTGGACTCCCAAAATTGTATTTAATTTAGTTTACAAATTTGGTTGGGGAGATGTAAGCACGAAAATTTTTTTTTTTTATCGACAGTTACCCAAAAAAAAAAATAGTATTCAGCTCAAACTGTTTATGATGTTAAACTTCTTTTAATATTAATATTAGAGTAAAAAGATAAGATTACTACACGTTGAACGACGTGGATTTGTATACGTGACAAAAAATTGGGACTTGCTTTTATAGTATACATTATATTATTTCGAAATCGTTAATATTAACGAATATTTAATCGCCTATTGTAGGTATATTATAGTCTGTTATACTTAAATTGAAAACTAAATTAAAATAATATTAAAATAATTGTTTAAAGCGTACCTGGTTAAGCAATCGCCCACGACCTACATCAGAATGTGCATACAGAATTGACGATGAATCAATTATTATTTTGTCGACGTATATATGATATGTGACAACAGCTTGGTGTTTTGAACGGTCCTTCGAGGTTTGAAGTACACATCACTGCGTTCCAACTACGACTGACGAATTTAATATTGAGACTCAAATAATTAAAATACATTAAAACACAACCAATAATAATAATAATAACCAATAGAAAAGTAGTATACTAATCAGTAGCGCTCTGATTGGCTGTATGATGCGAAGACCCACAAAATACCAAATGTTATTGTTTAATAATCATTATTATTGTTATTCATTTAACGACGTTATAATATTATTATATAAGTAAATAATACATTTCCCGGGTGTAAGAATAATGATATAATTGTTAGAAAAAATTGTTTTTATTATTTATTAGTATATTTTTGAGAATTTATAAACACCTTAAATTATTATTATTTTTCGTAGGTATAAGGTATGTACACTTTATATCATTTAATGATCGAAATAACTATAAGACAGAGGAACAGTCCCACAATTTGCAAACAACTATCCACGGGGAGGAGGGGGAGAGCACGCAAGTGACAGCTAGTACTTAATATTTCATAAATTTTAACTATGAGTTATTTATCAGCTAGTTATTATAAACTAAAATTTCAAGTACATATTTACAGTGATTCGTTTTTGAGTTACAATAATATAAAAAATCGTTTTTTTTTTTTTTTAAATGCTGGAAATGTCTTACTAAAAGGACCTCTAAAAACCTCTACAGTGCACCAAGGATATTCACTTTGCCATCGGAAATCACCCCCGAAGTTTGAAATTGCAGCATTATTTCGACAAGTTATGCTGTACACAGACACAAAAATAAAAAAACAAAAACACATCGTAAAATCACATTTATCACTTCTTTCAGAATCTAAAAATGTAAACTGCAGCTTTTTACTTTTTATAAATGTAGGTACAACACTTTACCAGATAACAGCTTTAAGTGATAATGTTGTTATTGTTTTCGTTTGTTTGGATATTTTATACTATATCAAGTTTGCTATATAGTGATGTATATCACTTGGTACATATTTTTTGTCGAATATTACACATCCTGGTAGTAAGTACGTAGAAACTACAAAATATCACGAACCATAGAAAAACTCCATTCAAAAGACTTTAATGATAAGTTACAACACCAAATTTCGTTTTAAAAATATACATCGATTTCGTTTATATTGACGAGAAATTGGGAAAAGTAAACCCAACGGTTTTATATTTATAATTATGTTTGCTTTATACATTTTTAAACAATAACAATATTTTGTCGACTGCACGATTTCCGGCGCAAAGATTGTAGTATATTAGATTATATCAGCTATATCATATTATTTTTCCCCTCGACTTCGTCGGCGTAGTTAAGTTTACCGTTGTTATTATATATTCTTATGAAACTAATAATTGAAAAGTCGATATGGTAAATATCTACTTAAGGTCTAAGGACAATATTTTTTAATACTTAGACTTTTATATACAAATGAATAAGAGTGTCCTAAGGTGATATTATTTTTATTGTAAGACGTAAGTTGTTAAGTATATAATTTTTATTTAACATTTGACCAACTGTGCAATATTATATTATAGAAGCATTTAATAGAAATTTCAGTTTAAGTATTAAGTCAAAATTCCAACGAATAGCTTTTACGAGTAAGTCTAAGGATTTAAAAGTTGTTTTAAACGTATATTATTTATCTATATTCACTGTAATTACTCTAACTTACATTGTTAACTATTTTATCATATATTATCTAACTATATTCTGTATCTTCTATATATATATGTGTGTGTGTGTGTTTATGTGTATTGTATAATGATTATTCTATCAAACTATTCATATTATGGAGTGCATATTGATTTAGTATTTTTGTTTTGTTACGACTTATAATTTATTTTATAGTATAGATTAAGTTACAACATCTACACATCACATTATAATATGTTAAAAAGTAATAAAATATATTATGTAATATTTTAGTAATCATTATTTACCCTAAAATTTCTAAAATGTCTTTGTTTTGATGGATAAATATAAATTATTATAATTTTCAAATATTTATAACGTGTCCATATTATAATATTATTCAAAGTATTATTATGTTCTCATTTCTAAAATTATCTTAAAATAAAATAAATCAAAAACTACTCGTTCAAATTTCGATTTACATACATACTCATTTAAAAAAATAGAAGTAATGAGAAAAAAATTGAAAATATGATGAAATTGATCGCGTCATCGATTAATGGTTTTTTACTAAGGCCGAATATTTATATAATTATTATATATACCTATGCTTAGTCGACATTGTGGAGAGACACGTCCCAGTTCATTTTCCGAGTTTTTGCTACAAAAGGTACCTAAGGCCATATTATACAATGTCGGGGTTGTACGCCCCACATACACGTACAGAATATTATATTATATATGTATACTTATACATTATGATACGTGTGTATAATTTATATATAGCAGTATTGCTCGGACGATTTTTTTTTTCTAACTTCTTTCTTATTCCTCTTCGTGGTCTGGTTCGAACGCGTTTAGAATATTGTCAGCGACGATTGCGAAAAACGACGGTAGGTATTTGCAATTATAATATATAATAATATTCTCTCGATATATATGCACTTATTAAAGTATTATACACGATGCTCGGTTTCGAGGTTATCCACTCGTCCGCTCGCGAATTAATTTTCACGAAACGTTTAAATACGAAAAAGATCCAACCGCAATTCTGGCAAAAATTTAATAGAACCCTCCAGAAATTTAATTACACACTAAACGCTTGTCTTCGTATTTTTATTCCAAACACGAGTTAAAATAGTTCAATATAATGTATTATTATTATTATTATTATTATTAAAGTCTTCGTGCATTTATAATTTCTCTTGCGCTTTCTTGCCATAAACTCACGCACATACAAATGTAAATAATATGTGTACACGGTTATTCACCACGCATGCTCACCCATTTTCTTTACATGAGTAATTAGTTTATTCAAATTTTAATTCTTAGAATTTTCAAATATACTTAAGGGCTATATTTTTAATTAAAAAAATTGTTTATATACCATTTAAGAATTATTCTGTGGAGGAAAAAATTTCTCATTTTTGAGAATAGTCGAAACTAGTAGTTTTTGAATTTGAATAATATTGCGGCTATTACCTACGAGTATATAATGATTTGAAAACTATAGTAATTTATATAAATCTATTAATATTTTATATTTACAGTATTTAAATTAATTCTCATTTAAATAAAATAAGTTTTAATCACCACAGTGTACCTACACTTCAAATGAAAAAAAAATCTAAGTAATTGAAAATATGGCCACGGTATGTAATTAAAAGTCCCAAAAATCGTAATTTAAAATTAATGAATTCATTAGTAAAAAAAGATGAATGTGTGATCAGGAATATAAATCTGGTGTAGACGTTACATATAATTTATTATAAAATCATCTATTTGGAAAGTTTTACCAATACCTATACTGGCTATACTAGGAAAGTATCGACTCGCAGTATAAGGCTTCACTGATCATCCGTAGGTATAGCCAATTTACAGTACGGAACTCAAGCGAAGAACAGAGATTATTTTATAGATACATTGGGATAATTTATGACGTTAAAACGATCGATTATTTATAAAAATACGGGCTCATTTCGTTGCAATTCAAAATATATCAACACAGTAAACTCTATATCAAGAAATATTATATTGAGAGAACGATGAAAATATTTGAGAAGGTGTAGTGAAAGAAAAAATAAAAATTATTTTCACGGGAAATCCGCATCATCCCTGCAAGATGGTTATTTTAGTAGAACAGTTTGTTGAGCATTTTGTAAAAAAAAAAAAACCAACAACAACAACAACAACAATAACAGCAACGTTACAGCGTGCAGAAAAAAAAAGAAAGAACTTTAAAACGTAACGCGACGGAGGGAATTTCGAGAGTTTATATGTTTCGCTTAATATTTTATTTGCGTCTATAGTCGTGTTACAGAGCAGAACAGCGTATCGATATCTTAATAAATTTCGAAAGCTCGCCGTCTTGAGCGAGGCACAATAATATAATGGCCGCCCCGCAGGTGTGCAACTGAATCAATGTATAATATCGGCCATTAGTATAATATACTCACTCGGAATACAGGACGTCCCACGAGGATTTAATAATTTAAAGTGGTTGTTTAATGGAATTTGCATTACTACTCCCGCCACTTTAAAATAGTGAATATTAGTAGTGTATTATACCTATATACGTGCTTGTACATTATGCTACGGAAATATACATTGAAAACTCGTTACGTGTTGTTACAGATCGCCTTTCGCCATTCCCGTGACAATAATAATATCAATTTATTATGAGTCAGGATTTACGCTTACCATTTTAGATTTCGATTGAAAATTGAAATAACTAATATTATGTATTATCCTGCAACACGATTTCGACGTTATCGTGTAGACCGCCGCAGCGGCGGCGGGATCGGTGGTAGTGGCCATTAGACTCGTTTTTCGTACAGCTCTTCCACTCGATTCAAAATACCTACCTGTACCTATTTTGAATTTATAAAAGAAAATAATTAATATTTACGATAAAAATAAACTATAACATTATTAATTCTGATGAAATACAAACAAACAACACATAATATATTTCAGTATATTAACCATATTGGTTGTTTGCTTCGAATTCTAATGTTTCATTTTTGTGATCATCGTTTCCTAAGCGTCAGTGTATACATATAGGACGTAAACACGACAAGGACGACACCTAATCCTTTTAACGGATTCACTGTTTTTGCTTCAGAATTGAATTTTAAGACAAACATTTAATATTATTAATCTGAAATATAATAATGTGATATACGCTAAAATATGAACGTTCGAGTATGATCGCTCAGAGTTATGCAAATTTAAACGTTTAACCGTCCGTATGCGTGATACGCGCCGCCGTATCCTAACTTTCGGTCGTTGATACATTAATGTCATACGACGTGTTTTATACCGGACATAACCGCGGTAACGAGAGAACGTGACATCGGACGCGACCGTTTGGCGTGTTGCTCGGATGTGATATGGACTTCGTCGAGTGTGCACATATTATTATAACCATAATATTATAATTATTACTGCAGCTGTAGCCCCACGCGTTTAAAATGCGATTTTCGACCGCAGAGTGAAATAATAATTTGCGTTCACCACTATATTATTATTATATAATAATCTCTGAGCAGCTGATGTCGTGTGATACGCGTGCTCTCGGTCGAAACTCGCATAATATTATCGTGCGAATTTATTTATAACGCTCTCTCGACACGAACTTTGTCGGCCGATGCACACACATGCACATAATAATAACGATAGTATATTATAGCCACCGAGTCGCGTATGCGTTGTGCTATATTCACGCCGACGATAAGATTTTGATAATAATTTATGCATTTTGTTGCAGCTCTCTTAACGACGCGAGACGCGTGTAAGACATCCGAGTCGAGTGAAAAGTTTCGTTTGGTTTTTGTCCCTTTTCAGCGTTCGATAGAAATCGTTTGGACGACGCATAATCGCGGTATTACGTACTTATTATTATTAGTAGTATGTATAAGCGTGCTTATCGCAACGATAAAGTCGTATATGTTAAATTTTCGCCATTAATAACGATATATCATAATATAGAATGTATGAAATCTTATGTTTGTAAGCGATAACGCGCAAGTAGTGCATGCACACGTATTTAAAACGTTCAAAAATTAAACGGTTATAATATGGCATATGATAATATTATTGTGTGCATACACGAGTTTCGTCTCGAGGGTACACGGATCTCGTTATATATATACATATATATATATATATATATTTATATCATACTATACAGTAACGCAATAATAAATTACTAAACTATTGTTAACATAAAATATTTTTGGAATCAACGACAGATTAGAACTTCGGTATTTAAATATCGATAATTTATACGTTTGTAAATTTTAAATAATAGGAGTTACTTTGTTACAATGGCGACTTCATGTGTTGTGGATTGGAGAATGGCAAAGGAGACTATTCACCAAAAACTTATTTTTAAAGTGCTATTTTATTGCTTAAAATCGCTATAGACCTCAGAAATTTACATAAAGTCACGCTTGCGTTTATTAGTCGAAAGAATTATGTTTCATTATTACATATCGTTATATTAACATAACATAGATCATGATAACAAAGCAAGTTTATTTATCTATTAAATAATTTATAAATTGTGGAATTATTACATTTTTCCAGCTTCTTAGAATGACAAAATGTAAGAGTAAAATCAAACTACGTTCAATTTTATTTAAGATGTAAATAACAACATTTTCTACATAGCTGCCTATAACATCATCGGTAGTCCCATAAATTCCTACTCAAATACCTACATTTATTTTGAACAAAATCCCTAATTTGCTGTATTATATTTTCATAAATGTCATGAACATAACCTTTTCGTAATACCAGTAAACATCGATCTTTTAAGTATGGATTGAATAATTTATTCAAAGGTATATTGGCTGACAACGAAGCCTTACACAGATCGTGACTAAATATAATGTTCTTTTATAGTTTCCGTTTTAAATTGTTATTTTACTTGTACTTGGGCGATTTTTAACACGTTTAGCTCCCCGCTTATGTTTTTCATATTAAGATGTTGAGTGACAATAAATCTTTTATCCACTTTCACTTTTATTTTACAAAAATTACAAAACACCACAGTTAGGTCGACTGAAAAACATCTCGCCCTCCTGTAATATATTTTTAACTAAAATACTCGTTATTTGTTAGGCAATTTTGTTACGAAACGAAAAAAAATTAAAAATTAATGAAATTTGAAACAAAAATAAAACACGATTAAAATACATTTTTACAATTCATAATAAACTGATAAAAAAAAAAAAATTACCTCGATAATCTATGCTTGATAAAATTAAATGTCGATGCGTCTAGTCACCGAACCTTTATAATACATTTAATCTTTTTTACAAAACTATTTTTTTACCCAATTATGTTATTAATTATTAAAAAAAATTAGATTAATACAGGTTAATTAATTAACCATATTCACTCATTTTATCCTTTAATAATGCGTTTTTTCGAATTCTGATTTTCATAATTTTTAATTATACAAGTTTTTTTTTCCATTTAAGTAATAATTGAGTGTGAAAAACCATCTTGTATTTTTTTAAATTTTTTCTCTGAAGTATAAATATGGGATAAAACAGTGTTCTTATTAGAAAAAATTAATTTAGTATCCCTGCAGAACGAATCTTAAATTATATAAAAATTTATGAAAATATTATTAGGTATCTAATAAGTATACCTACTTAATAATTTCAAAAATCAAAAGTTAAATAAATAAATAGACAGAGTATTAAACATGTTTGACATTATTTTATGTCAAGTGTTAAGATTATATTTGCGTAAATTACGCAAGTGTGTATAGTATATATTTTAAATTATATATTTACAATATTTTAACTAAATAAGTAATATTATATAAAAAAAAAATAAGTTAATTTATTATGTTATAAAAGAGAAGATTAATGTTATAATAAGTTGGTTTGTAAAAGAAATAGTTCACTAAGAACATTTCAAAGATAATTTTATGGTATTTTTCTGAACGTTTATGTGGTATTTTGTTATTATTTTAATTTCATTCATAAGTTATATATCTCGTAAAAAATAATGGGGGTTGATAAAAGAATGAAATAAAATACATTTGAAAAATAAATAATTTTTTGGTATTTAAATACTTATTTGATTTTTAACACATATATCGACAAAGTGTTTTAAATGCAAATTTTATCTCGATGCAAAAGGTTACATCTGTTATACATTTTTGAGTTATCTCAACTCAAATTAATTTTTGTATTAGATATACTTTGTATTAAACTTATATGAAAAAAAAATGTTCATCATTACAGTTGTCTTTTATTTGGAGACAATGATACGAATTTCATAGACGCACAACGCCCGTAATGCTTATTTATTAATTTTTTTGACGTCTGTGGCAACACTAAGAAAGAAAGTTCAATTTGTAGATGACTGTTTTCCAGACAATCGATCAAAGGTGTCATCGGTGTGTCAGTGTAATAAATGATTTCTATGCCATAATTCTTATTTATTTTATTAACCTCCTGAACAGTGTATTTAATAACAATGGGTACATTATTAAGACAAAATCGCAATTATTTAACGACGCGAAACAACAATATTATATGATATACAACGTGCAGAAAATTTCAAAAATTAATGATGTTATATAATTAATAAATCATAAAATTTATTAATCAAGTACCTAAATTTAAAAATCCAAAACATGTTGGTATCTTGTAAATCATCGTGATAAAAAATAATAATTATAATAATATCATTTGCCATTATTAGTATGATCACCTGTAATTTTTATATTTTATTATTAGTTTTAAACTTAAAAAGTTAGTTCATACATTCAAATGAGATTATTTAAAAGTAATAAACATTTTAAATTGAGTTTTTATTTAATGAAAAAGCGTAGCATCCTCCCTACAATATCTGTTGGTAAACAACTGGATGATTGGCCGTGTTTACAACTAATTATTTATGATTATTTATAAAACATACTTTGACTTCTTATAAATGCCTATACTAATGCTCAACAAATATTTTAATCGTACGATTGTGTCGTATTAAGGAATGCCTTTCATTATATTTTATATAATAAAATCCAGACAATTCAGAGAAAAAAGTTACCGACAATAATAACATTATAAACGTTTCATTACCATTACGAATATACACGAATGTAATATAATTGAAACATATTTATCTAATTAAAATCATTTTAAAATAAATTATATTATATTCAACGAAATGCTACTTTCATATATATTATAAAATATATGGTGATAAGTTGACGTGTGTTTTACAGTCTAATAATATTTACCTATTACTTATTAGACGTATTATGTTAAACAACGATTTTACAAACGTAATAGAATTTATTTTAGATTCTGAGCGTAGCGATGAATATATTGATTTCACAATGATGTGTGTATGGTTTATTTTTGATGAGTACATGATAAGTTGTCAATAAAATGCTCCGATTTTCAAAAACTGCAGTGGTTTTGAATATAAAAATGAATTCATACCTATTTGAATTTATAATTTAATCGAAATTTCACAAGCCCATTGATAGAAATTGCACACTCGAGTTTCGACACGTAATGTACAGAAGATCGACCCACTTGGCCAACTTTTTTTTTTGAACTAAGATAATATTGTTATATTTAAATCATATTTAAAGATACAAAAATAAAAAAAGTTATTTTAATTTAGTACTTCATTAGGATATGATTAATAAATATAAAACAGCACATATAATCGTACGATTTATATTGTACTTACTAATTAAAACCAACTTTACATTTTGATAACTAAATCAAGAATACAATTTAAACTATTATAATAATTACAACTTACATGATATTATATTATAATGAGGTATTCAAAACACGGAAATCTAATATTTTCGAACACTTTATATACGTACAATTTTTAATTTATAAAGTGAAAATCGCAACTGTAAACGGTAAAAATGCTCTCGTATAAGTACGTAATATTAAATTATTTTAAGACGAGATGTGTTAAAATTCGTAATGTTTAATAATTAATTTCGAATTTTACACACAGTTGGTTGGGTTCGTGCCACAGGCTTTATCCCGTCACTTTCACATTTCCGTCCTCGCGCTATTCGCCTATAATATTCACGCTCCTCGGCGGCTTTTACCATAATCGCGGTAACAATTAGTGCTGCAGAGCAAACTATTCCTTCGGTACCAGCTATTATGTATAGTTTCTTGTCAAGCAGGCAAATAAATAACTCTCGCTGACGATTTCATGTCTTTATAGTTGTTACTATATTGTTCGGTGAATCGGGTCGTTTCGTAGATTCCATTCCATTGGCACGTTTTGACAGCATTTAATGCCTTTCGATCGCAGGCTACTATTAAGTGAAGACGTGAAGTCACGATATTGGTGGTTAAAGATGGCAGTTCGGAGATTTCGTAAACTTCCGGATTTTCAAGTAAGCCTAAGGGTGTGTGCGTCTCATCACTCTCACCACGCTACGAATGATGCCAATCCACAAAATTACTGACCTAGGAAATCGGCAACATCGCGTAAAATTTGCGTTTATGACGTGATCGCTTGTAAACTGATGCCCGAAGATGATTTTGTAAGACTCTGAGAAGGTTTCGGGTTAACTCATGATGTACATAGTTCACGAATAGGTACCATGTAACGAGAGCCCCCGGCGGGTATATTCCTAATGGGATTATACGAATGCTCTAAGTTCTGTGGCAGTACTTCATCACGATCAACAAAATCCGCTAAAAAACCTATAAACCTGCTTCGTCAAACATGTCGTCTGTAATTATTAATGTGTATGGTGGATTTGAATTATGATTTTCCACGAATTAACTCACAGATCTAGTCGTAAAATATGACTAAAACCAATATAATATTATCATTTATCATATTTGTTTGACTCGTCGAAATTTGCTTTCACTGTAGCTATAAACTATAAAGTCCGTTTTTGAAACCTTTTTTATATTTAAAATTTTTTTTTTATAATATATAATAGTATAATATAGTATATAGTATTTTTTTTTTGAGTCCTTAAGGCTTAAACCACGTTTTCTTCTGAATGTAATTTTTTTTATTCATATATACCTTATTTTGTTTTTTTGATAAAAAGTTTAAAAATTAAAAAAAAAAAAATATTTATAAAGAATCATTATCATTTTTTTTTTCGTATTTTCGAGTATATAATTTAAAATTAGCGGCTTACACATTTATTTATGTTATTTAAAATACCGCATATTGCAAGAGAGATAAAAATGCAGTAAAAATAGGTTCAATAGTAGTTAGAACAATCGAGAAAAACTTTCCACTGATAAGAAGCTACTGGTAAGACTATTTGAAAACCAATGTGAAAAATATGTGACCAGATAAACCATAGATAGTAGTATCAGTAAAAAAGTAAGGATGGAGAGGAATTAGCAAAATAGACTTAACAACATAGAGCATAAAAAAAAATGCAAGTCTATAATACACTCACATATTGCACTGAACTAAATTGGTATTTAGTTTAGTCGTATAAGATAAACGGTCTAATGGTCTACAAATAAATTGAACTTCAATCTATAACTGACATAGTGGTTAGTGATACGTATCGAATAGTCTAGGTACTTTTAACTTTCAGCTGGTTACACTCTTTAAATCATCTAAAGTCACGGTGATGATTGCTATAGCAGATGATAAATTGTGACATCACGAGATATACTCATATAACATAATATCGTGAATAAGACTTGCAGATCATGACAATTAGAGATACATGAAATGTAGGATGTGTTTATTATAATTTTTTTTCAAATTTAAACATTATATCATGTACCTAGCATTTTTATTAACTTCTATTTTTCACTTTTTAACTGTAATAAAAAAATTTCAAATATCAACCATTTTAAAATATACCTACAGACCAGAAATAAAATAATTATTCATTATAATGTTTATAATGTTTATGTTAACTAATAAAAATGATCACTTCCTTTTATCATCTGTCCTACACTACATATTATAACAATGACAATATTTAGAAAAAAAATGTAAATCAAAATAGATTAGAACATAATATAATATTTAATAATGTAATAATAAACTTTAATTATATTATATCTATTAGGAAATAATTTTTCCCTCAAAAAACAAAATTATTTCAAGTGGTCAGTAATCATAATAATAATAACAGTAAATTATTGGCATATTCTTATTCTTTCTGTCCTTAAGGCTATGAATCATTATTGATAATTGTTTAGTGATAAATATTTAAACAATAGTTAGTTTTTGAAAAAAATGTACAAGGTTTAAAATATTAAATTTACTATACTGATTTTTACCACCAACTTAGGCATGGTAACGATCATCAACTGATAGTTTTACATCTATTGTAAAACAAATTAATATTTGACAGTATGTCGTAAGAAACCTATTTTATTTAATCCTACACACAACATTTTACGTTAAGTAGAACCAAAACTGCATTGTTACTTTAAAAGCTTTAGCTGATAATTTTATCTACTATCTAGAGTAGCTCATAGGAAACTATTATCAATATTCTTATTAAATGAGTTATATCTTTAAAGAATATTGTAATTTTAATACTAAATAACAAGAAAAATTTAAAATGTGACCTATATAATATTATTTCGTTTAAGTTTGATAATAGGATCATTCACTTTAATATTAAATCTAGAAACGCAAAATTTAGTCTGAAAAACACACATTTTCAATGTAACATATGGGTTGGAAAGAGATAATAAATATTTTAATAACATAATTAATTCAAAATAATTTTATTATCAACATACGTTTCTCGTCTTATTTACATCTCTTTAATTCAGATATAGTTTCTTCATCATGTCGTCGTTCATGCTAAAATAAAAAAAATATTATTTTACTCCAAGCTAACACTATATTTATTATTTATGTATTTTTATTGAAACTATACATACTCGCTAGTGACTTAGTTTACGATATATACGAGTTTCATTTAGTAATGTTGAATCAGTAGATTGTGATTTTTTAATCTTCTTATCTTTTTTCTCTATCAAAGCTGATCCGTTTGTTTTAGATTTTATGTCGGGATTATGCTTTATAAGTTGCTGTGAGTTTAAGAGCATACCAAAAATGCAAAATAAAAATAATAATAATAATAATATATATGATGGAATATTACAATAGTATATAAGCTAATATTTTTTTTTCATTTTGGTATTAAGTGTTTCAATTACAAAGTCACTTGTCTACCTATCGTCTAAATATATTCTCTAGTATAAAATTAATAGATTGGGTTTTTTTTTTAATCAAAATATTTTACTACATTTCTATCCTATTATATAATATTTTAAAATTCAGAATTAGTTACTCGCAAAGTATGAATAATAATCAATCATAGTAATACAAATATAAAAATAAATACTAGCAATTCTTTTTTTTAACTATTTAATTTTTTATTTAAATTTAAGCTGATCTACTTTGTTGGCGTCAATAATATTCGGTATAAATATATACAGTATATATATTATCGCAAAAAAAAAGAGTCATCGGGAATGATTTGGACTCTTCCAAACAAATATAATATGTGGTAATTTGTGTTAATAACTTATCTTAACGAAACATAAAGCTTATAATAATGTTAAATATATATTATTTTTATTTGCGTCGTTCTTACTATAGTATATACGTGTACAAAACGGCCAACGAAAAAAAAATAAAACCTAAAGGGATTAAAAAATACCGAGAAAATTGTTTTTTTTTTTTACTATTACTTTTTTTCGGAAACCACGTTTTTTGGCGAGTGTAATATTATACACGCACAATATGTTAGATATATATTGTTGCTTCGTCTTTATGGCAAACGCTCCTTTATTGTGCTCAAAATTTATGGGATTTATTAAAATAAATTGTCGACATATTTTATCATAACATAATTTATATTTATTGAAACGTGAAAATCACTATAATATTAATAATAATAATATGTTTTCTATTTAGTTAATAAATGTGTAAGCCTTAAAATGTTTGATAGTTTTGTATGATCAGTAAAAAAAAACAATATCCTTCATATACAGCTATAATAATAATAATTAAAGAACGGATTCATGTGTAGACGCATGTTACATGTTGATTAGATTTAGATTAGAATATGATTTATTTGATATTTTATAAAAAAAAGTGCGCAATATATATTTTTAAAGTAATATCAATTTTGTATTGTATATTTTTAATTGTCTTATCTTTCATTGCATGTTTGAGATTCTATAATGAATACTTTAATTTTTAATTTTTATTTTCAGTTTAACTAACCTAAAACTAGGTACGTTTTAGAATAAAAACTATTTTAAAACCCAAAGTAAAAACGTTCAATCGTAGTCTACGAGTAGGTAAAATATAATAAAGCAGAGACTATTTGCAATTCAAATAAATTGTTTACAGTATTGTTAATCTTGATAAAATTACATAATCATAGTTATATATTACTTTGGAAATAATTAATAATCGATATTAAAAGAAATATTCCAATTAATATTTCACTACATATTTGTAACTTTATAAGCTTTTATTTATTTTTTTGCTTATTATTTGTGTATATTTTGAGTGCTAAATATTTAAATGCGCATTTTTTTTATTTAAGGATATAAAAATATTTTTAGAAGCTACATTTAAATATTTTTTACTCATACAAACCCATTCCTTAGCTTTAATATTTTATAATATTTAAACATCGTTTTAAGCACATAATATCATGTAAATGACTCCGGTTTTAGGTATTTTAAAAGTTTTTAAATGATTTATTTTCCTTTTTAAATAATTTCGTTCGATTCTCGTTTCCTCGATCATATCGCATAACATGTTCTGTATAATATTATGTAAAATGCATCATGACCTAACCTAACACAATAAACTGTTATTAAAAATGAAAAAATTAATAATTTAATTCAGTTTTGAAATGTCACAATTGAAACAATTTCTCGTTATTTTTTCCCTCCAACTTCGTAAGTTATTTTTGATCAGAACTTTCACGTTCAGTATTTTACGAATAGTTTTGTTAGTTTAAATATCAATTTGTTTGGAAAATGTTACAATTTTATAATGCTATAAGACACCATAAATAACTTAATACAACGATTTTTTTTTATATCTCTAATAGCACTAATGGCTTTGGCGAGCTATTTACAACCACCCTTCCCACAAATACCATACATTACTGGCCAATGTTGTTACTGAAGTAGAAGTATATTATGTGTATATTCGTATTATTATAATGTACATGAAACACTATTGTACATTATCGAAGTAATTTTTGAGTGGCTGGAAAAAAATTGATGATATAAAATTTATTAACGAATAATAATCACTGCTCTAATAATATGAGATTATAAAAACAGCGAGTGATAGCTAGCGTGGTAATAAGGTAATGTTAGAAACAAACTTATAATCCTGTCACGTTTGTTTACTGAACATAGGTACGCATTTAATGATTTTAAAAAGATCCAAATTATCGGAAAACAAATTACTTTATGATTTAGCTTTGAGAATATGGGACGTACAAAGTATCATTACATTAAAAAAATTAAAATAATAATAAAAAAAAATTATTTATTTATTTAAAAAAAAGTTAATACTCATTGGGACAATTAATGTTATCTACTGAAATAATCACTCTCCACAATGTAGTTTAATATTATAAAGACATAATACCGATATAAGATCATCTATGTAGATTATACCTATTATCATTATGCGTGGTTCTAGACGATTTTCATAATTTAGACTTATCTCTATAAATTATTTGCTACCGAAAACCGATTATGATACTTTCCAAACGCAATGTGTGGGTGTACATTTGTATCCATTTTAGTCATTAACTAGGTCAATCAGTTGACATCAACTTCAACGACCAAAGGCGCACCACACGACACTTTGGTGGTTTGGTTCAAATGTTAAACCTTAGGCTTTGGACCCTTTATCCTCTTATTTTGTACCATCAGTGTAGATTATTATTATTTATAATTATTGGAGACATTTATGTATTATATCTTATATATTACCTATCACCTTTATTGATGTTTAACAATAAACTTCTATTATATTACCATAATCCGAACATATTTTGTTATTCCTATATTTGTAGTCGACAATATTGTTTTACATTTTTAGTTACAGCTAGTCCAATTCACTCCACAACGGTTGTAATATTATAATGAATCATGTATACACGTTATTCGGAAAATTATAAGTTCACTCGGTTATAATATAGTCGACGCGCGTAAATGTGCTCGCAAGCGTTTTTTCTCGCCACACGGATGAATCGTGAGACCAAAACTCTTTTGCAAGGTGAGAAAAATCTTTTTGCCCAAACTAATGCGATGTTTTCAACTTTACTTTTAACGACCCGAAACTGGTATGTACGGCTATAGGAGACGATGCCGAGGAGAAAACGTACATATTTTTATCCGCCGTTTTTTCGATGTCGCTGCAAAAGACGGCGAAATTATATTTAACGGGCATGCGATTAAACGAGATAAAAAAAAAAAATAATAATAAAAAAAAAATATGTATACACGGCTAAGTTAAACTGCGCGAGTGTCACGTTTCGCAGACAAAGTCTTTCACTCGGAATTTAACTGTTCCGCGTCTCTGTTGCGTCGGGATATGCTGCCGGTTAACCGTGGTACACGACGGGTAACCACTATCGCAAACGAAATAATTAAAATGCTAACGTCATTTGACACGTAGTCTGTTCGGTTGTTGCGGTCTATATTTATGCGAGTTTCGATATATATAGGTATTCGTGTGCATAATCCATTATACAAAATGTTGGTTACGACGTCTGTACACGAAAAATTATAATGTTTTGTGGTTTTGAAAATCAGTCGATTTTGTCGGGGTAGGTGATATAAATCGATCACTATTATTTTAACGTAAATCGGTCGAGCAAAAGACAATATCCGATTCTCCGTGAAATAAACCGCGTATACATCACAAGCATAATCTAGGTACCTACCAGTGCATAACGCTTTCTGAAACGGATTTTTTTAATATAACTTCCACGAGATCGTATATAGCAGAGATAGCTGCCAAACTTTTTTTAATTTATTAAACAAATAAATAAAATGTCAGTAAAATAATGAATGCAATGTTTTCGGAAAAATGAATTCAGCCTAACATATTATACAACAACTATCTAGTAAAAAAATTCACTATAATAGCAATTATACAAATATATTAAAATTTGTTATACATAATTTGTATTATTTTAACTTTCCAACTATGTAGGTACCTACAACAAATTCTTTGCTTAATGATTATTTTTGGTTAAAATAAAATTTAAATGTAATCATATGAATTTATAAACATATTAAAAAATCATCTTAATATTCTGCTTTAATAGTATACATTTTATTATTTTTTGATATAATATTGGTTAATGATCGTTTAATAGCCAATAGGTATCTTACTTACCTATAGGTACTTCAATTATTTCATCGATGATTTGTTCATACGACTTGGTCGATGAATGTCGATAACGTATTTAATTTCGGTTTTTACCATATTAGGAATTCCGACTCAGAATCTCAGAATAGTTTGTTTTTTTCTCATTTATCGGTGCCTTCACAGAACTGCACATCACAAAGCGAACAACCACATTTTTTTAGTTTTTAAATATCCCTACATTCTACCATCTTTTCGCCAACGACCATACCACGTTGAATACACCAGTTCTCGTCCGATCACTGAAGTTAAGCAACGTCGGGCGTAGTTAGTACTTGGATGGGTGACCGCTTGGGAACACTACGTGCCGTTGGCTTCCTTTTTTGGTTTTTTTTTTTTTTATACGATATTTATTTATTTACAATTTTTATTGAATAAAAATATTTGTTATCACCACTGAGTTCGATATCCCCCTTAACTAGCGAGAACTATTGTAAAATATATTTCCATTAACAATTTAAATAATAATATTGTTTTATCCTATATACAATTATATTTTTTTTGTGTATCATAATGCATAGTCGATTACTGTACATTTAACGCCTTTTTACACAAATGTTTAGTGACCAAGATTATTTTCTTACTCTCAAATACTTGACCATCATTTTTTTTTCATCAAATATAATATATTTTTTTAATTGTTGAGTAATTTAATTACACGAGAACCATAGTTAGAATAAATTCAATCTAAATACTAGAGTATAATATACATTTAAAGTTAATGTATAGTTTATATATAGGTATATGATATTTTTTAAAAACATACTTTAATAGTGCTCAATGGTATAAAGCAACGGTTCTTAACCTGTGGTCCGTGACTTCCTTAGTAGTCCACGATACTCATGTCCAGGATCCGCAGCAACCTTAAAGCATAACATACGTCAATACATGTCAAAATATAATTATAAATGTATGTGTTATAATATGTTATGTCTACTTATATAATTTGTAATATAAAATAATTATTATAATTTTGGTTATGATAATATGATATGTAAAAAAAAGATATTCGAAAATATTGGTAAGAGCATTGATTATAGAATCCAAATTTTAGTCACCAAAAATAATCCCTATACCATTGGCTATCTGTTTATTCTATAATCAATGGTAAAAGGATCCGCAATATCTAAAAAATGTCCACCTAGAGTCCGTGATCTACAAAAGCTACCACTGATGTACTTAATATGCCATATTTCACTTTTTATATTCTTGTTGATTTTCTTTTTTTCTTTTTCATCTTCTAATATTGTGTATAATAATACTATCGTTAGTCATTACATGTTTATATATATTTGTTTAATATTTTTCGAATCTTAATATACTTAATACGCCGCGCACAGTAAGTATGATTTGGCCAAATATTCTAATGGAAATATAATAATTTGTTTTGTAAAATTATGTGATTGTCATTAAACAAAATAATTGAAATTTAAATTATATTATTATACACAAGTAGGTACTATATTATACATTTTGTGTGGCATTACTAAGAGATAAATAGCTATACTGTACGTTAAACGTCATTTAATTTTTAATCTATTCGATTTTGAATAAAACGCTATCGTTATTTAAATACTCGAAATTTAATTCTACTTTATTATATACTATGAATTTATTACGCATTTATACATCGATAAAAATGCAGAATAATATTATGTTCACATTTTATTATAATACACTGTTTTTGATGACCGAAATGAATTAAATGGAATTCGCAAAGCAGTCGTTACACAGCAAAGACAACGAAATACCATAATTTTTTTTACAATTGCAAACAGTCGTACATAACGCGAATTACATATGCTGAAGATTTTGTATGATTTCGAAATACAAATAAAACCAAATAACAAAATGCACCAACGTTTGGATAAAAATAATAATAAGAGTGAGAACGAAAGAGAGAGAGAGAAAGAGAGAGAGAAAAAAAACATTTTTAATCTATTACGAAAACTTTTAACTTAAAATTACACATCACAACATATATTATATTATATTATTTTCTGTCATCTCAACAATTTCTTTCAGAAAATAATGAGAAATTTTCAATTACTTAGAACCCAAACCACAAACTTATACTGCAAACTTTTCGAATAATATAAAATAATATTATTATAATCGTAATACAAAAATACTCATATGATATTAAAGAACGCGTTATTGATACATAATGATACACATTATATGTTTCCTTATACACAATAGACCATCGTCCTAAACTGAACGTTCATCATAACAAAATGTTGACTTAAGTGATTTAATTATTTTTAGTGTCATGACAAAAATATGAAAATTAAAAAAATAAATATATTCTGGTGATTGTTTGTCCAATAATATGATACTTTATATGGATATTGTTCTGAAACATGCAAGTATGTGAGTACGCCAGTCATAATTCGGAATACCTATCTATTGCACAAAAAATTATCTTTTCATATTTTAATTAGTGTTCTAAACTAAACATTAAATATCGATTGATTTAGTGATTATATAATTAATTACTTTTATTAAAATTGTGTTGACAGAAAAAAAAAATAAGGCATTTACATATAGAAAATTATAATAGTAATAGTTAATAAACTAAAATAGCATTAAATTAGCATAAAAATTCTAGTTTTTCTTATAATTTTTTTTTTCCGATAATCAACAATTAATGTACTGGGTAGTTTTTTCGTCATCCCCCAAAATACAAACTACCTATATTAATATATTTTTGTTATTAATGACCACTCCAAAAGTTATAAATAAAAGTATTTTTATTGTCCCAAAATATAATGTCAGACACATACAAAAAACTGTACAGCAGTTAAATGTAGCAATATGTAGCTTAAAATAGCGAATAACTCAGATATGACATGATCGGCAATTTACGGTCAATAATAATTTTACAATATATTGGTGTGTGTGATTGGTCAAGAGTTTTATAATTTAAAAATATGATCACAATTATTGTTGTTTAACAATTTATTCACATATAATCGGGCTGGAAAAGATGATCCATAATACGTAAAATTGTAGTTTATAAGTAAAATAATACTACTAATAAATAATAATATTATTTTAGATTAAATTTTAACATATTTTTCATGCCTGGAAGTAAGTCTAATATTGATATACTGATCGATGGTCGTAAAATGTAAAGAGCAATATTGGTACAGTTGATACACCAATGATTCTAAAATATAAATTTTGTTTAATGTTAGAAAATATTATATTATCATCGCCATGATGTAATTTAGACAATATACAAGTATACAACTGCACTGTGATAATGTTGATGGCAGGGCCATATTTACGCATGGACAAAATAGACATTTGTGATGGGCCTACGTGGCTCACCGGTGATTATCACTAACTATGTACCTAATATATTATTTTGTTAAAATAAAAATTTATTTTTTATTTTATCCTGAGCCACATTTTTGGTAAATCAGGCTCTGGTTGATGGTAAAATCATCGTCCATTTGATTTAATACGATAATGGTAGACGTATGTATGGTCATTATATAAACTATATTGATTGTGTTAATTAATAAAAATTACCGTTCAATTTATCCCACAAGATAAAAAAAAAAACATTTTTTCAGTCGAAAATTCAAATATTTTTTCAGACCGCTACATAAGTAGGTATTAAATGTGTGTTTATTGTTTTTGTTTTCGTATCATATGTGAACACGATTTTGGATAGATCGAAGTTAATACTTGTTAAAGTTTTCCGCACTCATCCGGATATAATAAAATAAAACGGCTGTATACGGTGGTGGGTACAATGTGTTTGTTTCCGGAGTGACTCGATGACATTAACACGACGGATACATTCGACCAACGATATACTCGGAATCATGGCGTTAAACCTGAATAAACCGGAACCCTTAACACCCCTAAAAACTCTTAAAACCTTAACATTTGAAACCGGCCATAGAATCCAAAAGTTCTTTTTTATGTTTTGTTTTCATTCAAAACAACTGAATAAACTGAAAACCTAATAAAGCATTTGAATTTACCAGAAACTCGTAAGGCTATACACATTTTTAACAGAAAACTTTTGTATAAATATTTTCGTGTTTATTTTTATGCGGTTAATTTGATTTTTAATATTTAAAATATGTATACATTTTTAAGTGGAATATACTACTATAAAACTACCAAAGTGAATGGTTTTTAATAATTACTTATAAACATAGAAATGCATTAAGTGAGCTTAAATAATATTCTAAGACAAATCTTATAAATTAAATTGATAGTTATGGGGTGTATAGGTATAGGGGCTAATATAGTACATAATATTAGACATAATATAGTTTTCAAAAAAATTGTTTGTGGATTATCAGTAATCAATCAGAACCTGCAACAATTTCTATGGTTATTAAAATATTTTTTACTAAACAAAATTGAATTTTTTTATCAAGAAAATAAAGAAGAGACAATTATCATTGAAACTCGTAAAATAATTAAATACTATTTGTAGTCAGAATTTAGTTACGGCATTACCAGTAAATTTTTCACAAAAAAAAAAAAATATATATATATATTTAATATAGATAATGAGCATATCTATATCAGAATGACGGACGGAAAATAATAAATAGATAACTCTATTTTTTTTTTATTTAAATTAAAAAAAGTCCATAATATTAGTGTTAAGTAGCTAAACAACTGTTAATACATACGATTAGTATGGTCATTGTATAAACCGAGTGTTGCTAATTCAAATATGCAAATAACGAAGTCCAAGAAGTAAAACTTTTACAAAATTAAATAAAAAGAAACAGTATTAGTACTTAGCACTATTCATACATAAACTAAATACGTACTGTATTATATCATCACAAAATAAACTAGCGCACACATTTTAATATACATTTTATACATTTATAACTAAATATAATAATATTATCAGTATGTCAAATAAAGTATATTTTATTATTACTAATGTAATAAAATGAAATAGAAATGTATAAATAAATGTATGTATGCACGCACATGATTACGCATATTTGCATAGAAGGATTTTATTATATAGTATAAATTAACCTACCCTTAATTTTTTGTCAGGTATTCGATGAATGCAGAAATAAGAGATAGATTTAATATTAATCAAAAGGCACAAATAATATATTATTGATATTAAGATAACACTTTAATTATTTAAAACACAAAAATACTATTTGGTGATATTATCTACTATTTAGCCCTTAACGTATGACCACTATCGAAGGCGCACGCAAGGAGAGTGTCGTTATCTGCAAGAGCCCGATAGTCGATGGGTAACGGTGGGATCGTTTATTTTAGATAAAGACGAAGACATAAAATATAAAATATTATGGATGTAATAATAATAATAATAATAATAATAATAATAATAATATTATAATATTATAATTTATAATAATGCCACTCTTTTTTTTAATATTGTTTAGTTATGAGAAGTGGCTATCATTATTATAATACTATAAACTCAAATTTAAAATTTAAATCTAAATATAATATTTTATATGTATGTATAAAAACTAATGTTGGTGCGTATGCAAGACATACTTGGAAACTATCGAGTCAATACCAAAACATTTTTCAGACATAATATTGTATTACTTAAAACTCGGAAAGTATGCTTATGGTTTCATTATTTACCCCTATTATAACATGAATCACAAAGTAATTTTGTGTTGGCTCACAGAAATTGAATATTTTTTAGTTTATGTCTGTATATAAAGATTGCCGTTGATTATAAAAATAAAATAGTTATTATGTATAAAAAGCTTAGATTTTATGTACACGCAACCTACTGAGACGATTCTACACAGCTCATAAGATTGCTAGTTGGTAAAATTGCGGGTTTTCAGTTCGCTCAGAGTGGCCACGCTGATAAATGGTTTGATAATCGACGAGGCGGACGAAAAATAACAAATATCACTATATAATATGATTCGGATTCGTGGAGTCTGGGTACGCGATCGGTCATTGTTTTATTTTGATATTTTATTGGCATCGAGCGGTGGGCAGAGAGCAATTCATCGACGCAGGTCGTATAATATGTGGGCGGCGGTCTCAATAAGTTATAGTTTTTAATAAATAAATATATATATATATATATGTATATGCATTTTTTTTATCGTCGCCAACACTTGAACCATCATCAGTTGGCCCTGCCCGCCATCGGTCACAATTAAAAGGGTCGTCGTTTCGGTACGACCCGTTTCGGACGCTCGTAATGACACGAGACAGCAAATAATTTATGCTCTGCTCGCCGACCGTCCCTGTGTATTATGATAATATATTAAAACAATAACATATAATATAATAGTATACGTCGATACGATGAGAGTAAAAAAAAAAAAAAAACAAAATCTGAATGACCGATTCCCCAGCGGGTAGGACAGGAGGTTTCCGGCCGATGTATTCAGTCATACGCCACGCACGAAAAGAGCATTGTTATATTATTGTTATGGTCTTTTTAAATCTATAACCGATGACGCTTTGTCATCGGTTTCGTTGGGAAAACGATTTCTAATGGTTATCGTTTGGGCCGAAAGCGCAATGGTCGATTTTTTGTTCCATCTGATAAACGCGATCAATATCCGATGAAAAATATATTGCAAAATACCATAATAAAATTATTCGCGTAATAAATATGCCTAAAGAAATAGAAGATCTAAAAAAATTAAAATCGATTAAATAAGCTATACATAAAAAATTAATTTAAAATATTGTCACAAAAAGTTACCTAGATGATATTTTATTCGCCAGACAAACATTATTTAACAATAACAGACGAATAAAAATTACGTTTAGCAAATCACACTATTTGTCATACGAACAATTATATAATACAATATTATAATATATTTCACTAGAAATCTAAATTTATATTTTAAAATTTGTCGTGACTTAGATTTTTGAGTTTTTTAATATTCAAAAATTAAAATTTGAAAATAGTTCACGATTTATAAATGTGTACGAAATTCTGTATCATTATATAAAGACTTACGTTTTCGGATAATTTCAACTGCGGCTGTTTGTATTTTTCTCCAAGATCCTATGTAGAGGATGTTTATCGAAGTGCCTTTGGCGGATAAACCAACAATCTACACGCAGAGCGTTCATTTAATATTGTGTAAACGCCGCATCGTCGTACCTATGTTATAACTTATAAGTATACATTTACGTGTGCAAGTATGAAGTGGTATAATACTTATTAAAGTCGACCATACACTTATTTTCATTAGTTATTGTACGCAATAAATAAAGCGACGACGATGCAATAAAATATTACAAACGTTATGTAAATTCATGTAACTATATAGCTGATTATATTATTACTATATACCTACTATAGATAAAATATTTTATAACTCGAGAATATCGTTATTTAAAAAAAAACATTTACCACTAACAGATAATTGTTAAAGTTATTTTTAAAGTCACTGCAGTAGTCACAATACAATACAAGATTTCTGAACTGTAAAACTATCTTTTTTCTTTTTTATACCTTTTTAATCTTTGAAACATTTTTAATTTTTAAATTGATAACACGCGGGTATTTTATTTTTAATTCAATATTCCTTAGCAGAGTAAAAATAGCAGACTGATCGAATTTCAAACAAGTAAACTATAGGTAGGTATTTAAAGTCAGGGATGGCGGAGCGGGGTATTAGCACAGCGATTTCCTGTAAAATGTAGGTCATTCGCTACTCCCCTCATCTTGACTTTTAAATACTTCTATGAAATTTCTACTAAAATTATTACTCGTTAGGAATTCGATTTTTCGCGTATTGACGTCCTCAATATTATAACATTTTCGAAATTAAGAGTATCTTATATTAAAAAAAATTACCATGTCTTTTACTGGTTATAAACGAGTAGGGTAAGCGTGCACAGCATAATTATAATATACTTCACTCTGTATTTATTATTATTATTATACGTGATTTATGAGTCTGAGATGTAATATTTAACAGCATTAATTAAACATTATATCGTTCCGATCAAATTGGATATCAAATTTGAATTATTTATATACTTATTATAACATTATGCATCATATATTAAATTTGTATACTATTATAATTTATATTGTTACGCGCCGTGTTAATAATATTATTAACATAAATAATAAAATAGTGTATTAAACTGTATTTATATTATGTAGTGTAATCAAAGGCATGACTACTGAATACAATAGAAGTGTATTCTATATGTGCTGCCTTTACCATTTTAAAAAAGTAACGGTCGACAGCTTAAACATTTGCATATTCAAATTTATAATGTTTTAATATAATAGCATTAGTATACTAACAATATAGTGTGTTTTAGGATTCTAGTTAAATGTTTTGGTCTTTTTACTATTATTTAAATTGGTTAATATTACTGTAATTACTAATAAATTCTAATGTGATAAATACGTCAGGAGTTGAGTCATTAACAATTGTTATATCAAACCATAAAAATAAAAAATCTAAAAAAAAATCTTGTTAGTATAGTTTAACAACCAACAATTAATTTTAGGGTTAGTAACTTTTTCTTTTTTTGCTAATAATTATAAAAGTAAAGTTGATGACAATTTTAATGTCTACGGACCTATCATGTAAGCTGACTTGATGGAAAAATCTTAATTATGCTCATATTATAGGCTTAATAATATTATATTGTATACATAAACTAGATAAAAGCTAAATAACTAAACATAAAATTAAGAACAAAAACGAGATTTATGTCTAATAATAATGTACAGTAGTCTATTGTGTGAGTAATAAATAAGTAAAATATAACATAAACTATTTTGATATAATATTATCATATAATAAAATTTTATATTATATTATTTTATCGCGGAACGGGTTAATGAAAAATTGATTACTTTAATGGTTCAATAACATTTAATGGACTGTACATGGACCACTTAATCATGTTTAAGATATATTACCAAATAAATTGTTTTTCTGTAAGCATCTATTAAATTGAAAATAATTATGTTGTATTATGAATAACTGAAAATAGTATGTATTCATTATATAAATAAATTATAAATACTTACTAAAAACAAATAAATAGATTATTTTCCTGTGGAAATAATTTTCAACAGTAACAATTGCAACAAAAGATAAATTTGTTTAAGTGTTATTGTATTTATTTTTAATAAAAGTATTGTAATATTATGCTATCTGTATATATTAAATAGCAATAGTATAAATTAAATACATATTGTAAACGCAAGATAGATTTGTTTTAAATATTATTAAATAACCCAATACTAAATACATGATATAAACAATTTTAAATGATGAAATTGGATAATATATTAATGTGATGTAGGTACAATGCAAAATAATATTGTTAATAAAATTTAATGTATAGTAATGCGAATGGGTAACAACATATCTTTCGTTCAAAAATGTAAATATAATTTAGTCATATATGTTACATATCCATGAACAGGTAACTAAAATAATAATAATTAGTGTACAAATTGACAAATCTAAAAAAAATCACAAAATATAAAATTAAATACGGTCAGTTTTAAACGTATACTATGCGTTTAAATTGATATAACGAGATCTACATTTTATAACATGGTTAGTTAGTAAACTCGTCTTTCATATATTTGTTTTTCTTTCATATTGTCTTTTTTCTATTATGTAATTATATAAACAATTCGTTTATTCATGTACATATGTATACAATAATATATAACTCTACATCTCTATCACGATATGTGCTTAAACTTGATGGATAAATAAATAAATAATAAAAAAAAATATAGAAACTGTTATTTTATGAATTATTTCAAATTCAAATACGTATACAATATGAGTTTCGAAAAAAAAAGTCCATTTATAAAAACAAACAAATAAATAATCTTTATGACGTGTTTGAGTAATCTGACAATATATACTCGTAGACTTAAAAAGCCGGATGGGATAGTATGGCATTGTGTGGTGACTCATGATATTTAATTTGAAAGCAGTGATAAATCGTTACACTGGGAAAAATAAGCGCACACGTTTTTATAAATGTGTAATGCACTTAAAATTAATAATAATTGTTGAAGACTTTGATTGTGATAATAAATTTAATGTAGTTATGTGTATTATAATAATACTATACATTTTTCTTATGTAATGAACCTTTAATACATTTATTTGTTTTCAAAAATAAATCGCAATACTCACTTATGTTATCAAGGCTGGTGCCAGCAAATTCTTATATTTAGGCAAAGATCAAAATTTCTGACTCTTGTTTTATAATTTTTTCTTATATGCCGCCTCTATATATAAATATACATTTTTTCGCCGTCGGCTTGGACCGACATCGCCTACGCCTATAACCGGCCCTGTATGTTATGAAAATAAAAAAAGAATAGGTACAGTCAAAAAAATGCATTTTTGATTAAAGTTTAAATCTCTATCAATTAGATTAATAATCAAAATCGACTTCTGTTTGTAGATTTTTAAATATTTACAGTAAATTTAATTACATTTTATCAAAAGATTCTGATTACGTTTTTAGGCCTTTAAGTCAAATTTGAAAATTGTATTAAAAAAAGAAAATATTTAAAACGCAACAATAACTTTTATTTGAGATTTTTCGGTACATCTAGTAAATTTTTGCATAACCATAGTATCATTATGAATACCTACACCTATATTACAAATTGCATTATTATTTATTGTGCGTAACGAAACGTTTAATTATTTTCGTGTTTACCGTTTTTGTAGTGCGTAATGATAACATTAAAACGATCGTTATTATTTTTGTTTTTCAAAATGTTTTGAATGTTTAATTTATGTAAATTTCACAGTCATTAATATTATAGGTAATGATGAACAACGATTTACGGTGTATAATTATGAGTGCCGAGTCATTGTCACTCTTTGTTCGGTACGTTTAAATGGAAATGAGTTAGGAAAAAAAACAAAAAAATACAATGAATAAAATTCGTTACTCGTTTACCTCTACCTCGAAATTCGTCCAGTAAAATGCTAAATATGGTAGAAAACTATTTTTTAAGTAGCTTTCGTGGAATATTTTATTTAAAATAAAACAATATTTGTAACATTATTCATGTACAAGTGGATTCACAGTGTATCAATGGACAACGACGTACGTTAAAATGAATATGTTGGGTATTACCAAAAATTCCTTATCACACTATTTATAGACGAGAAGTTAATGATATTTTAAGTATGTGTTTTAAATTGAATGGAATATACGTAATATTAAAACTTTTTTCATAAGCTATATTACCTATAATAATTTATTATATTTGGTCATCGAGTTATACTGTTTTCCGATTGAAATGATAATTAATTTTTATAAATCATTTATTATTATGCAGTCAGACTTTTTTATCTCTTAAGTTTTCTGATATATATTAATAATATTATACATATAACTTGTGCTTTAAATACTAAAATGCGTATATTAGAGTATGCATTCATAAAAGAGTTTGAATCAATACCTAAAATTAAAACACTTAATTTCTAATAAAATTATACATTTTCTTACTAAATAATACTACGGTGAAATAGTTTTTATTACCAATTTATAAAATATAACAATTCTACTCGGTCAACAGTATAAAAAATATGTTTAAATTTATGTATTATAATAGTAATTGTAAGATAAAATATTTTCTACTCTACGAATCAAATCTTTATAGCCTAATAATTGTGTATAAATCGGAATCACAATATATTATTGGTATACTAAAAATTATTTCTATAAAATATTCTTCTTTATACAGAATTAAAATTAAAATAAAACAGATTATATCGTTGAAAAATTGAAATTCAACATCGTTAACCAACAAATATAATAACACACAAATAATGTTGTCTTGGTCGTATTTTTAAAAACAGAAAAAATACACAATACACAAATTACAATTATTTATTAAATTATAAACGACTCGTATTAAAAAAAAAAACAAACACAAACACACGAACACATAATATATTTATCACTATTTCCATACTGAATATGATTTACGAACTATATATATATCATTTAAACGTATGGCACGAGAATAATTGTAATAATATTATTTATGTACAATAGTGTTGCATGATTAAGGTGATGAATCGCGTATTGTAAATTCAACGTTGGTACAGAGACGTCGAGAAAAAAATAATATCCATCCACATTGTAATTTTAATAATAATAATAATAATATTATGCATGTTTATATTGTATCGATGACGTACCCTACGGCGGGTAACATGATATCTCGTCGAGTGGATAATGTTATATTTTTATAATATTATTATGGTAAAAAATTCTTACTCTGGATCATTATCACATCGTAAGAGTTTTTTTTTTTTTTAACTTTTAACGATATTAGTTCGAGTAATATAATTCCACAGTACCTTCGTTTCTTATTATAAGTTTGAAAATAATTAAGTTCTGTGCGGAATAAAGACAAGTTTAATTGGTTAAAACTCACCACAAAAATGCATGATGAATACAACGTACCTAAACAAAACATAAATAATTAATATAGATGTACCATACAGATGTTATAAAATAACTCACTTCGAATTAATCCAATACCAGCTGATGACTATAAAATGTATCATCAAAATTGAAACTAAATAGCTTTATTTTACGAAAAATGTTTTTATTGAAATAACTCTCACTTTTAGGAAACAATATGTAAAGATCAATAAAAAAAAATTATAAAATTTAGGTACTTAGTTTTAAAGTTCTCCTTGGTATTTTTCTTCTTAAAATTATCTGTCATTTAAAATATTTACAACCTCGGGCGATTTAATATGTATAATAATACATTGGAATCAAAAACATGCGTGTACATTTTCAGTATGCAAATTATATAAATTTGACTATAATTTTGATTCTTCTTACTCATTTCTTAGCTTCGAAAAATGTATTAAATATTAAAAAATACAAAATACTGACATTAATACTGTCTCAAAAACAAAAAAGAAAAATAATGTAGACTGTCCTTTCATGATGTAAAACAGTAAAACATGTATAACAGTGTTACTTTCAAGATTCCTTTTGATTTGACCTTTGAATGGTTTGAGCCATATAGATTTGAGTTAAAATCTTAAGTCTAAATCTTTTAACTCGATAATCATCGCTTAATTCAAACAATATTGTTCATACGTGGACTCGTTTAATACCTGTGTGACATATTCATCGTATAAGAGTAATATAGCGAATGGTTTACCAAGCACAGTCAATTCAATTTTTTTCCTTTTATAATCTTGTATTCCAATTATTATTATTTCTTTGTTTTTTAGAATACTTAATAACTATAATGTAAAATATTTTACTTATTTATACCATTGAAGTAAGTACGTTAAAAAATAATCTTTTGTTACTGTAAATTGTTAAGCCAAATTTTTTTTTATATTATATTAATATACTTATTTTATTCTAGTAATTATATACTCATTACAATAATTTTCATATTTTACATAGTATACTAAGTGAAATAATTCTTTCATCATCTGTTTAACAATCTATGGAAAAATAGTAATATGCATCTGAAAAAAAATTGATATTATCACCTAAATATACTTCTTAAACTATCTATAGTAATAATTGAAATAATTGAAATGTATTCGTTAAATATAGATACTCCTATAAACAATTTTAAAAATCCGTACTGATATTTTTTTAAATATTAATAAGAAAACAATAGAAGTACTCTACAGTGTATATAATTATTATGAGTACGCGAAATAAATAATTTTCTCACCTCGTTTGATAAAAGAAGTCCTACATTATTTTATAGTTTTTTCATTTTTTACATCATTGGTACTTTACATCACTGTTCATGCACTCCACAACGTACAACAATTGGAAGTATAATAATTTTCACAAATTCGATTTTTGAATGCTTCTTGACACTACCATTAAGTCATAACTGATCAATGAGTCGAATTGAACAGATTTGTAAACACCCTGGTTTCTAGTATTTTCCGGTTCAGAGAATCAAAGGAACTAAAGTTTTTTTTTTTTGTTTGTCGACTCGTTTAAAGGTCCTCGATTTCGTGTTATTGTTACACACAATTTGGCATCAGTTATAAAAAATACAAATTTCTTGGAACTTTCAAAACCATGAAAACTGCGTGAAAACTTAAATGTAGTGTTAAAGGAACAAATTGTTACCTAGCGTAATTTTTAAATCACACAAAATTCACATAACGCGTAGATCTCGATCGACGTTTTTAATTACGATTACTACAATTCTAGTTAGTTATCTATATGCAGTTACTTAGCATAGATATGATTTATTGTTAAACTTTTTCTAACAAATATAATAATATTCCGTAAAAATAAATTTAATACAAAATTTTTTATGATAATACGTTCTTAGATTGAAATGGGAGATAAAATATTTTCTAGTAATGTTATTTTCAAAACGGCATCTACTTACTCCAGTGGTTTTCGACCATAATATCACATTAAGGAATTTCATTTAAAAATTATTTCGATGTCATGATATTTTTTTGCGTATACTTTCTTTTCAAAAATTTCAAAACATGTATTATACAGTGATCATTCATTATTTAAAAAAAAAAAAAAAATCCTTTATTCAATACATATTATTATTGTTGTTCGAATTCTTCCCAAATTTTTATATTCTATAATATTATAGTATTATACTTCGTTATTCATGGTACAAAAAAATTATATTTTACCGGAACGTGGAAAATTTAATCTTTACAACAAGCAATAAATATATAAATTTATTTTTTTCATATTTTCGTAAAATATTTTCAACGTTATTATTATTTTTTATTTTTTTGTTTGCGCTGCTTCGCCTGTGCTTTATCTACAGTAGAGCATTTAGGATTTTCTTATGGGAGATGATAAAGGTGAAAGGAGTTGATACTATACAATTTTTTACAAACATATATGACATAATGCATGCACTATATATTATTAAAGATTTTAGTTTAAAAAAAAAAAACTAAATTTAATTTCCTCAGTAACCAATGCTATCATGAATGAAGTTATTACCACCATGACCCTATAAACCGCCATTGCATATGTGTGTAGTGAATCGATAATCCATTACTTTTAAAATTGATTTTTTTTTACCCCAAAGTATGAAATGTTCAATAAAATTATAGATACGTCGTAACTTTTGTATTTATGTAACTGGTACATTTTTTTATCTTACTGCACTGTGATTCGATCAAATAATTGTTGTACAATCATTGAAGAATTTTAAAAGTTTCTATATTTACATTAATTGTATCCATCGTTATAAACTAGTTTCTTTATCGATTCTATGTTAGAATTTAAACAATCTACAGCAGTTTGTTTTGGACGAAATTATATAGGTATGTAAAAATATTAAAATTGTTCATTATATGACATTATAATGATATTGATTCTTTCTCACCGTTTAACTAAAATTGTATTATTCCATTTAAACCTTATCATATTTTTATCTAATAATTTTTAAACAACAACAGTACAAGTCACGAGACTATAATAAGTTGATGACTGATTTACGTGTTGGTACAGATAGTAATAATATTATTTTCTCGTCAAAATTTGTGTAGTTGAATTGCATATTTAAGACGCCGTGTTATCATAATTATTTTTGAGTCTATAAATCTACCATAAACACACTGTTGGTAGGAAAAATAAATAATTTTGTCCATCAACAGTACACATAGTGTATAATATGGTTAAGTTTTATGATATTATTTTTTTAGGATTATTCTGTTCAAAGATAATAATATAAAACCTAGTTTATTATAATAAAGGTACGTATAAGGTTGTGTATCAAAATAAAATATGCTTTGTTTTTGTTAATGTCCAATGACCATAGTATATAATATATAAATATAACATGTTTTAAAATTAAAAAAGTAAATATTCAACTTCATTATTCGAATTATCATAATAGATACACACTGGTATATTTAGCTGTATTTTACTTATTAATAAAAAAAAATGTCTATGTAAAAAATGTATTCTGTTTTTAAAATCATTCTCGTATTAAACATTACAATTTTATAAAATACATAACTGCATAGAAAATATCAAAAGATTTAATTCTATTGTTAATTTATGCATAATCTTCATATAATTTAATTATCATAAATATTAAATTATGTATAATATGCATATCTAAATGAAAAAATTAAGATATTCTTCAAAAAAATATTTTAAAACCATACCAATAACGCATGGATTAACTTATGTAATATGTATATAAGAGTATATATTAAAGTATTATATAAAAATATAGTCAATGGTTAATAATTACATTCAATTTATAATGACAGGCGTATGGTGAGTATTTTTAACTAACAATATAAATATATGATTTTAAAATTATTTTGATAATAAAAAATATGAACTGGTATTTCCATATTTTTTGCTAATAAACATTTGTTTATTAATAACAACAATAATAAAAATGGTCAAAATAGGAATTAATATAATTAAAACTCAAACTGTTGTTTGGTTTTTATTAGATATTATTTAAATTTCAATAAATAATAAATAATAATATATAAATATAATTTAGTTTTTATATTGATTATTTATTATTTTTTTATTTTTGTCACTGTCTACGACCTTTATTAACTATAAACAAGAGTATGTGTAATACTGTATGTAGTAAAAACTACTTATACTTTTTATTTTAACTTTATTTTGTTAAAAATTAATTGTATTTATAATTAAATATTTTTACCCATCCGTTATATGGAGATGGTATTGGTTAATGTCATGTTTTTTCAGTGGGTGCTTAATAGTACAATCAAATATGTAAAATTAATATTTTTTAAGAAATTATTTTGTTTATTTTGTTTGTTAATTATTGACTTAAAAATTAAAATACTCGTACTTATATTATAATTATACTACGTACTTAACCTAAGCGTTAATAACCACTAATACGACATGATGATGCAATTGTATAATACCTATTCTATTGAAGTACCTAATATGTTATAATATTATGCACGATTTATACATATTTTATTTATAATATAATGTAACAGGAATTATTTTTTAGAATCAATATTAGTATTCGTCCATTGACAACAAATATTAATTGCTATTTTTCTAAGTTTATAAATAATAGGGAAAAAGCATAGTAAAATATCCTAGTATAAACAGTGTACATTTAGATAAACTTAGTTAGATATGTGATTATACGAAAGGTTGATATTCGATAATTATTTAGATAACATCCGATTATTAAACATTCTAAAAATAAAAAGAGTAAAATAATTATCATTAAAATTATTGGTTTTTCCCTCAGAAAGTGTTATATAAATATTAGCTAATATCTGATGTGTACAATATAAATAATATAATCAGTGAAAGGAAAAGTGTGACAAAATTACGCAGAATAATACGTTTAGAAATACTGTTCTAACAACCATAGACTAAATATCATTAGAACAATCGAAAATTATTATAAATGTAACCTCACTAAGCATAATAATTGTTGTTAAATTATGGACATAATGATAATATTACATATTATGTAAAACTCGCGAAAAGTCATCGTAAAATCTACGGTCAACATAACTCTTGTACGAGACGATTTTTATTTTTTATAGTACTTTTCAAATTTTCCTTTAAAAACATTTCTAGTTAATGAATTGATTTTGTATCATTAATGTTTAATATATTCTCATAAACGTATAACAACTTTTATTATTACATACACGGATATACGTAGTCGTTAATTTGACACACAAAAGCAAATACACATTTGTGCACCCGTATGATGTATATTGTACTTCATTAAATTTGTTTACGTTTAAATTATCTTTTGGTAAATATATTATGTCTTACAATATTTATAATATATTCTAATTTATACTACTACAGCACTACTATAAATATTTGTTTTAATCGTCACTTATAATAAAAACGAAATATGAAGTAGTGGATATAAAGTTAAAGATGTTACCTGTTTATTTATTAATACACGGCATTTCTATTCCATGGGTTTTTTCAGGAGCTTTCTGCAAGTTCCTTCAGACAATTACATAGTATGTTTTTACAGTTTGTTGATAATGTCATTAGATATTTATTGTGCAGTATTTGTGCAATTTTTTTAAGGATTAAAATAAGCCTCATGTTTTTTGATAGTAAAGTAACTGTAAAATTGTGACCACAATAATGGTAAAAGACATTAAAGTTATAGTTCAAATGGCATTTGAAGTGTTTCTCATTTCGTTAATGTGCAAAAAACATTCACTCGTAGTTAATTAAATTGTGATCCAACGAGTGACGGTGCAGGTGTAGGCGATGAAAACACGAATTAGAGCTTTTTTACCGATTAGATTATTAAATAAAAAAAACAACAAAAACTAAAACTACAACCTAATCGCAAACTACTCCACGAAATTGTGTTCAGACGGTGTCACTCTAATAACGATTACATTTTCGAGTTCTATAATAACTATGTTATTAATATAATATATATTATATTATATTTGACGATGGCTATGCGTTTGTTATTTTAATTTTTTTTTATTAAATATGAAACTATTAGTGTTTGAAATTATATATATATATAAAAAAAAATAATAAATTATCGTGCCATCAAAATAGTTGCTTTTTTATTTACATAGCTCACGTATATTTTTAATATATTATTATAGAATATTAGGTGTAAAACCATACCCAGACAATTGGTAACATTCGTGGGGGGGACTTAACATGCTTGTTTTATCTACATAAACACATATTTGTACCGTATTTCAACCGTCTGGTGTGGCTTGATTACGTTTTGAGGGAGCTTAAGCCTACCAAACCCCCCAATATGCACATATTTTGTAAATTTAAATGACTTGTATACCGAAATTGTTGGTTAATAATAAAAACAAAAGCATTGATGAATTAAAAATTAAATTAAGATTGGAACGTTTTACTGTTTGAAACTACGGGTTAGGTTTGTCTGAAATGAGAGAAAATATGTTTTCTATTATTCTATTATTAGATTTTCGTATAAAGTAATGTGTAAATTTAAAGATTTAACGCTAAATCAATTAAATAAAAAGAAAATACTTAAAAATTATAGATAAATAAATTCAGACAGATGTAGGTATAGATGTCATGACTTTAGGTTATTGATGAATTTATTTATTTATTGCAGATTATTTCATGAAAATTATAATAATATATAACTGAAATAATTGATTATGACTACTACTATTAAATTAAATTATACGTATAATTGTAAATGCTCAAATGCACCAAAACAAACGGTATTTTTCATAAATCAAATGAACTTAAAACCTATAATATATATATATATACACTATATTATAATACATACCTACTAAATCACATTAATTAAAAGTTGTTAATTTAAATAAAGAAATAGTGTTTTTATCGTTTCATGTCATCTTGTGATTCAACTAAACATAAACTATGTACTTAAAATGTATTAATTGTTTTTATTAAGCAAAAATATACAAATAGTTGAAACTCGGATTGCGTGGCGCATGTGATGGCCGCTAATATAAAAATATTGTGAATATGCTATAACCATAATATTATTATTACTGTAGTTATAAGTATTACACATCGAGAAAGCGTAGCTTGGTATATTATGCACTCAAAAACAGTTAAATATGTGCATAAATATAAGTTAAAAACGCCAGATTTTCTCCTTAGTTATAAATGCAATAATAACAACTAAATATGAAACAATCGTTAAAACATGTTATGAAAAAGGGATAATGCACGTTAATTTTTCACCAAATATGCAAACGAAAAAGAAATGATATTTAACTCAACGAAAGAGCTGTACAAATATATTTATTTTACTTAAATGTTGATTAATATTTAGAGAACCTAATTAAATGGTAACGAGCAAACAAATAAAGTAACAAAAACAAATTTAAATTTATCAACCATAGCGTTAATTTTTACTCAAAAACGTTTTTCAGTAATATTTACGCAAAAATAATTATGACTTTCCTTGGCTCAATGAAAAAACGATGTCTTAAAAATATTTACTTAAAAAACATTCTTTTAAATACAATAAAAAAATATGAGTAATTATATCAAAGACATGGAATGAAACAGGAGTCAAGTCCGATCATCTATATAAATATAACGGACAATAGAAATAAATGTAGATATTTTGATAACGTGTCTAAATAAGTACACAGATTAAGATAGAATTTCTATTAAGAGTTTTTATGTTTTAGGTTCCAATTATTCTCCTAAAAGGATTACGATAACAACGCACGAATTAAGCTTTAAGGGGAAGAAAATTAATCCAAATTAGATTTAATAGCAAATTTTCAAAAATATCTGTTGTATGACTTAAATAATTAAATACTAAATTAAAGCTGAATAAATACTCTATAAAAAGTGTTAGAAACAATTAAGCTTACCATTAATAATAATTCCAGGATTTTCATTTCAATTATAACAAAACGTGACAATTCTTTTTTATTTGTACTCATATTATTTCACAACTTGATTACTCATGTATAAAAAAAATAAATTTTGAGTTTGGTTTGTTTTTTTTCTCCAGTTTTTTCCATCTTAGTCACCTTAAATAATCTTTCAAAAAAATCTAACAAAATTATATTTTCATTAATTTATTATTATCATGAAAGATATCGGTTTTAGGTTAAATTATAATCTTGCATTTGTTATTACAAATAATGTTTTCAGCATTAATTGTAGACATAGAAAGTTATTTCGTACATCCAAAATTTAAGAAGAAATTATACTTAAAAAATCGAGAAAAATTGATATCAAATTTAAAAAATGTATAAATTATCTAAAGTATGTATAGTGTATACCTACTTTGTTAAGTTATCTACTTAACATACAAATTCGATGAGTTTTAGTTTCAATTATTTGTTAAACCATGCAGACGATTGAAAAAGTAACCAGGAACAAAATAGTATGATTTTATTATGACGTACGTTATAACTAGAGCTTTAGGTAGAACTATCAGGATACTGAACATAGCGAAATTTACTTAAAATCTTTTGTTTATTTTATTCCTAACAAATACCCTTTTTTCCTAACCTCTGTGGAATATATGAGGAATATTGTGACAATATAATTTATAGTATTTTTAATCAAGTCAAAATAGGTTCTGTTTATCATATAATAATTTAAATTTCTGAAAAACAATATACGATATCGGTACCCACTAAATACCTAATGGAGATAGTGTGTTGTTGCGTGCTCTCGCTAAATTAGATTTTAACTAGCAATACTGGGTATGTTAATTCATATTTTTTACTTTATAGTAAAGCTAATATATATATATAAACATAAATTGTATTTAAAATTATGAGTTATTATCGTTTTCTATATTTTTAATTTATAAAAGGTACAATTTAAAAAGATGATTGTTTTACGTACCTAAAAATAATGTTTTTGAATTATAATAAAATAATAATTATCATTATTTATAGTTCAAGCATACAATTTCATCGAAATTTGAACGAAATCCAAAACTAGGATTGTTTAAGAACTCTTGATTTTCCTAAAAAATACATGATTGTAAAATCAAACAATATTAAAAAGTAAGTTTAATTATTCAAAAATTAGTTATATTTACGATTTTTAATCCAGAGAAATGTATGTAAAGATGATGTATTTATATACATTGTTTTCATCATAGTTTAAATTTATAATGGCTGCACTTCAACAATTGATGTTCCTAATACATTTTATAAAATTATACCTATAAATAATATTTACGATTATATTTTTGTTTTTTATAAAAACAATAATTCGAACAAGACAAAATATAAACTAACTGTACAGTATTCGTGTCATGAAAAAAATAATTATCTTAATACGATTATTTAATTACCTAGTTAATTAGTTATGGTACATAATTTATAAATTAATACGAAATTAATCCTGGGAAGTTAGAAGTTAGGTACTTTAAAACAATGTAGCCCATTATATTATTTTAACATAAATACAATTAACTTAAATTTAACTTTTTAACTAATTAATTCCCCAGTTACTATAAATATATTTACTAGCCTTTACATTCAATCAAAATAAAGACTGTAAACGGAGACAAATTCGAAACGTCCGCCTAAACTGATTTGCCTAATTATATTATTGTAAAACAACGTCTTACAGAAAGTAGCCTACATGCGTAATAGTTTATTAAACCAAATGCACAATAATTTCAACCAAGTAAATGCCACGATTTTATTTACTTGTTGTAGGAACGATAATAAATACTTGCCACTTGAAAGTAGGTCTAATGAGTGCCGACCAAACATAATTTATTGCTATCGAAATGTCTGGCCAGTCATTACAGTAAGTGAGCATTGTTTCGATCATATGTATTTTATTTTATAAAACTGACTGTGGATATATATATATATATATATACATTATAAAGGGTGTCTTTTGAAAATAACCACTCGTTAGCTGGATTTTTTTTTTAAATTTCGGTCATAAAAAAAACGAAATGATCGATTTTGTTTGATTTTTTACTATTTTTAGAGCTACTTATTTTTACTTTTGGATGTATTACGTACATTTATAACTTGTTATTCTATAATTATATAACTATTCCCTCCGAATTCGTTAAGTGGGGTGGGGAGAGATAATTAACAAAATTATGGTTCACTTTACTATTTCACTAAACTAAATTTAAAAGAATCATAAAAAATAAATATACATTATTTGAAATACAATAAGTATAAATTAAAATACTCATACAATTCTTATTGTCTGGGAAATAAAAAATATATATTCTTATTGTGATTCCAAAATTCCAAAAAAAAAAACATTAAACTTAAATATTATACAGTATACCAGCAGGTGTGCACAAATAAACATTGCTGTCAATTTTTCGAACAAAATATTATTCTCTCGATAGAAGGTTGTTTTTTTTTTGTTTTTCGTCATCAGTCGTTGGTCGTTAAACGAACAGACAAGCAAATATTTTAAACTTATACGCTTATTGATTTTTATGATACAACCAAACTGACTTGGTTAGATAATTCAAAAACTCATAACTGAAGAGATCAGCAAACAATTGAGTTATCCAATAATTTTAAAACATATTTAACAAAAGTTATTGAAATAATCGTATTATTGGGATAAAATATTTTAATATCAACATTATGAACGAAGACACATTTACAAAAAATGTATAAAACCATAGAAATCTATATCGTCTAAACATAATGGAGCTCCATAACGCATGGCATATTATATGAATATATAATAAATCATTACCGAGTAATTAGCCTATTCGATAAGCAACTTATCAGTAACAATTTCTATTTTATTTTACGAGTGAAATTGAACTATGATAAAATAAGCCATAGCTATAATAGTTAGTCTTCAAAGAACATACAAACCTCTCAAAAAATATACAAATACAATATATTCTATGTTTTTCCTAGTGATACATTTTTCCCGTATTTATAATAAATCTTTGAAAAGTAAATGTTGTGAATGGCTAGCCCTATTCCCTCCCGGAAAATGGATATTTGCGATACTGCTTATGACTACTATGCTTTTTAAGAAAATATCTTAAAAATATGTTTACATTAAATATCGTTGGAAGTTCTAATCGCTAAATAAAAAAATCTAAGATGGTACATAGTATTAAAATTATATTATGTACCTATATTTCTAATTAAGCTCAATGTATAAACAAGTAAATAAATCTATATGTAAATGTATATATTGTTATAATCAGATTTATGTATCTTAAGTTGAAAACTAATTATTTATCTACGATGTAGATTTTTGGTATTTTTAACTTAATATAAATAGCAAATACATGTATAATCTAATATTATGCATATTGGCCATATTATATTTACTTATTTGTGTAGATAGCCATTTATAATATTTACTCGTTTAGTAGATTATTAGATTTTAACATATAGTTTTAGAAATATAAATTTGTATAGTAAGTTTAACCCACATTCAATATTTAAGATAGGTAAGTGAATATTTATTATAATTTTTTTTATAACATCAAGGTACAACAACTAGTACGTATTACTCTAAACTAATATTATATTTGATCGAAACTTGGCAAAGAGAGTCCTCAAAATCGTATATGCATCCACCTCAAATACAAAGAAACCATTATTTTCTATTTTTTCAGCATTTTCTTTGTCAATGTTGGTAAAATACAAAATAATGTTTTACTTTTTTTATGCAATACAGTCACAAAAGTAAAAAATGCTGTACACCTCTATAAACATGAGAAAACCTGTTTCTACTATACGCGTGTTGGAGAAACATATCGTTTATTACCGTAAAAACTAAAATTGTACACAATCAAAATTTGGCAAAGGGAGTGCTGAAAAATAGAAATTACGGTTTTCACAAGTTTTGGTAAGTGTCCAATATTAGCTATATATCTAACAGTGTTGTAGAAAAATGGGTCTACATAATACTGTTTCAATATAAATAAAATTTGGTGAAAATTAGATAAAGGGTTTGATGGAGAATTGTTTTCAGCAAGTGCATCACAAATACAGATTTTCGTGTTTGCGAAGGTATACAATATATTCTATTTGTATAACTGTATTGAACAAAAACAATTACACGTTAAATTGAAAGCTACACATTTATTTTATTTTATAAAAGTTTGCAAAGTCATTGCTGAAAAATAGAAAATATTATTTTCGATATTTGATGTAAGTCCGCAACATTTTGAGTACTGCTTAAGCATAATTTCGATCAAATACAATTTCATTGTACGTACTATTTTTTACAACATTACAATAAAGGAAGCTTTATTGATATTGTCAAATTGTTATATTATGCTCAAATAGTGTATTCAATGCTATGTTTATATTGTATTGTATACAAATAAAGTTGTCTAAAAAGGGCTCATTATTTTTTATTTTTTATTATTGTGGAATTTTTGAATAGCTTTGATTTTGTGTATTGCTAGCTGATATTAGGTTATTTGTTAATCTCATTAATTTCACAGCGTATATAAATATCAACTTTATAGATCCAGTGTTAGTTCGCCAACTATATTGTAAATACTTTTGATTTGGCTGCTTTTGAAGGCCCTTTATCCATTCGTATCGATATATTATGATGGTTGAATTCTATGCATTTTTTAGTATGTTTTTAGGCGTATTATATAGTATCAAGCTATAGTTTTGATTTGCTTGAATTATATACTTCGATTAGCGTTATTGTTTCAAAATACTACGTTATGTATGATAATTTAATCTAAATGTTTTGTAAATAGATATCATGATGGATTTTATGAGAAGTAACTATTTGAACCTGGAACCAAATATGTTTTTCATTGTATATTTATATATATTCTTAAATAAAAAAAAAAATTGACAGAAAAACGGGAATTTTTACGCAAAACCAATTTTTGATAAAATTGAGTTTTTATATTATATTTGTAAATCAAAATCACTATAAATAATTGCAATTTTTACTAAATGTTTATATTAGTGTTATCTATACACAGTTTTCAAAATATTATGGCTTTTTTAGAAATATTTTTAGACAACTGAAATTTTCGATTTTTTACAAGTCTTTTTTTTAAATGTCGATCAAAAATGTTTTCCAAAAAAACTTGAAAATTTAATACGATGTTTCTTATAAGTTGCTCTTATTGTAATTAAAAAAAAAATTAAAAATTGTTAGTCGTAATTTTTTTTATAAGAGTTTAAAGTTTAAATTTTTACGAAATATGTCGATATCACGAAAATTTCCAAGTTATTATTTAATTATTTTTTTTGTATACATATCTAATGTTAAAAATATCAACAAAATTTATTAATTAGTGAAATTAAATAGTGTTTTTTGAAGTTTTCAAGAATCATATATATTTTTCTACTAAATCCGAAAATTTACTAGAAACCTATTTCGTATATTTTGGCTTCTACATCAGTAATTAATCTAATGGGTGTTAGGTTCAAGACCGAATAAATGCTTATGAATTTAGTAGTATTCAATAGTATAATTATTTTTTTTGGGTTAAGATATATAGATATATTTATATTTTAGTTGGTGTATCGTTAATGCATAATATAGTTTTATAACTGTTAATTAATTCATCAACCCGATATTTAAAATATAGTTTTAACTATATAACCATTATGTAATATTTTTGTTAAATTTTGTCAGTGTTATCTTTAATAATAATTACAATTACCTGATTTTTTTTTGGGGGGGAGGTTATTTTTAATTGTAGTAGTGAAAAAATATCGAGTTATTTTTGGTTAACCTAGGTTTCTGTGATTGTTATGTTGTGTATTGCTTACTACGAATTTTATCCGTTTCATTCATTGAGTTTAATGATTTCAAATTTTTATTACACAATTATTTTGGACTTTGAATTATTTTTTTTTATACTTTTGGCGTGAAGTGATGTAGTGGTAATTTTATTTTGTGATTTAGGTGATTTGGGGGCTCATGTTTTGATTTTGGGTTACCTCTTTGAGAGATTTTGTGGAATTAATTTTCTTACCCCTCCCGATTACTTTGTAGTTTAATAATTTATGAGTCCATACCTTATTCTCATGAATTATTGACTGTTGTACGATATTTGAAGTTTTGTAAAAGCGTGCTTTCAATAAACGACTAAAAGATAAACACGCGTAAATCGTTGATGTGAGTTAAGCTCGTACTAAGACACAGGTATTATTTGTTTATAATATATGGTAACTTTATATTTTTTTAATACTTACAGTTTTAACGATTTAGTGACGTCAATGCAAAACATTTTCATTATTTAGAGATATTAAAGCACATTTCATTTTTTCCAAAGATGAAATTCGTTCAAATAATTTTTACTTAACTCTTTAAGTTCACATTCATCCTGAGTTTTCAATTTTAATTTCTTTTTAGAAATTGTTTGCTCTTCTACATGTTGTTATGAACATTTTTGCTGTCAACTCTTCGCTTTTCTTGATCTTTTCCGTTTCCCGTTGTAGCTTGTATTTCGTTGCCTCCAAAAGTTTTATTGATTTGTCTTTCTCAGTGAGCTAAAATTTGAAAATATTGTTTTCCAATTGTGAGTTACATAGCTTCGTATTAATAAACTTTAATTTTGAGATCAATTGCATGTCCTCAGCCTTTAAGCTTACCATTTTTCTTCTCTAATTAATTTTTCTCTTTTCTTACTTTTTTTCTTGAATTTTCTCCTTAAAATTGGTTCCTTAATCTATTTTATCTTGTGATTTTTGCAATTATTGAGGTTTAACTACATTCAGTCTAGCGAAATTCTGTATTAACTCAATTCACAGTCTATTGATCTCTGCCTGCATCGCACAGTCGTCTTTAACATACTTAATTTTTAATTCACATATGGATGACTGCAAACATTCGTTACGGTCTTGTTCCACGGTAATTTTTATCGTTATAGTTCAGCGTATTGCATAATCTTATATACCAAAGTCTTTTGCATGCAAATTATTTTTTAGCATTAACTTTGAGTTACAATTTTAGCAGTAGTTGCCTGTCCTGAAACTTCTTTGAAACATAATATGACAATTAATTTTTCAAGCTTTAAATTTCTTTAAATTTTGTCAATTCTAAGTTTTCTAACTTTGTCTTCTGAGTTCTGATCTTATGACAGAGTATTTTGCTTATTTTCAAAACGCAAACATTAATTTTATTCTTAGATGTATAACCAAGCGCGTATTTACCACCTAATATTTGCGAATTAGTTCTTCATTTTTATTTACCGACTCATAGCACATGTCTGTCTGTTCTGTTTTCATGGTATACAGCGCTGTAATGGCCATGAAAATCTTATTATCTAATTTAGAAATTGTGTGTTAGTTAATATTTTTCCTAGTTAAAATTATTAATATCTGTAGTACGATTTGAGCGCTTATAACTATGATATTACTTTAAATATCATGCTTACAATTATAATAATAACGCCCAATATATAAACAATATAATACATACAAGTATACGTTTGTGAAGAAACGTTTAATTAAAATTAACTTTTAATTATAGTTTTGCATAACTTAACAAAATTATTTTCTTCGTTTCAAAAAGGAACGTTTAAATTTATTGAACACAGAGTTTAGACACCATAGTAATATACTAAACTGTTTTAATAATAAAAACAGTTATGTTTGTATAATTGTATAGCATTTTTGATCGATGTTGAAAAAACCAATAAAGAATTTTCTTAAGTGATCAATATTATTTTTTAAGATAGTTTGGATTATTAATTGAAATCTTATATGTTTACCATATATATTAGATTTTAAAAAGCTGCTTTTTCGAGTTTTGAAATCATAAGTAGGTACAACATTTAATATTATGATAATATACTGTACATAATATTATTTCGAATTGAACTTACAATACGATTTAATATTTCGCAAAACTATTAGTTTAAATCCAAAATGTAAACCAAACGAATTGATATTACAAATGATTACCTACATAGAAAACGTTCAATAAACACAAAAAAATAAAATAAAATACTATAATGTACACATAATTGAATCTTAACTTAGTGAATCTCAAATATATGTTAACTTACCTTATCTAATCGTTTGTCAGCAGCTGTCTACAGTTACAATACGCGTGCGCATATTATTTATCCTGTGTTATTGAACCATACGATAAAATATTAATTTACAATCCACGGTATTGTGTTTATATAGATACTCGAAAACGCATATCATTCATCCGACGGATTATTTATTATCGGGAAAATAGCCGTGGAACACCGTACACAATTACCTCACTCTTCCTAGCACCACCCACCAATTACGCGTTGACCTATATATTTTTATCTGAATATATTCTGCTGTTCTCTACACGTTTAGAGTAACATTAAAAATACAACGATGTGTCGCGTTAATAATTCAAAGATTCATATCAATTGAGTACGTCTCGCCGGCGGGACTTGCACGTATAATAAGATTTAATCGGTATTATAATAATCATAATTATGATATTATCATGTAAGCCTGACGGTCGTTTCAAAGCATCTAAACAATATTCGTGGAAAATGATAATATAATATGTCGTATTGTCGTCCCCTCGTCTAAACTGTGTTTAGAATGCCGATTTCGACATTTCATGCCACTTATTATATGTAAATTTACAACGTTATCGAAAACAGATTTAAAGAAGTATAAAAAGAATTTTATAACTTTGAAAAATAATTTTTATTTATTAGTTATTTATTGTGTTTATTGAGTATCAAGAAACAATTTAAAAATCTGTATATTAACGGTTAAACAATAATCGATTTTCATGAATTTTGTGCAATAAATAAAAGCCTAATCTGAAACTGACGTACTTATAAAAAACATACAAATTATTATAATTGATCAAAAGTACTTGGAAAAAATATATTGTTATTGAATGAATCGCATAAAAATTTTTTTTTTTTTTTAATTTTGACTGCTGTAGAAGTGGTGTCACTTGTTACTTGTCGTATATAGTTTCCGTACAAGTTTCATATTTTATTGTTTTATAAAATGTAAATTATTATTATTTTTATCGTCCAATACATACAATGTTTTTTTTTTTAGAGTAGATATCACGTTAAGAAAATCAAACAATTTTTTGGTAGGTGTTGACAATGAAATATCACCTCATATTTGGTGAATTGGTTATATAATCATAGTACTAATTTAAAATAAAAATAATATGAATATTAAATGGTTATAATTTAATATTATATTATATTTGTATTGCACTAATCTCAATTGACAATTATTGGTCCGTATATAAATATTTTGTACTTTGTTTTAAAAGATGAAATGTTTATTTTTCTCTGACTTCCCGTAATATTATATCTGTATTTATCTGCCCATCTAGCAATAAAATGTGAGACTGTAAATCCTGGACGATTTGAGCTTTACGGTATCGTATTTTTGTAATAATTATTATTATTGTTTAATATATACGTGTTTAATATCATAAATTTCTGATTTTGAAATTAAAATCAGATAATTGAAAAAAATAGTTTTCAAAAACAGGAACGTTTAAAATTATAAAAATGTAAGATGGCTCTCTTATACAAAACGAGATGAGGCAAAAAGTGGCAAATGCGTCATAACTATATATTACGTAACTGTCAAAAAAGGAAATCGTATTAGTTTATACATAATAATAATATTTTAATACCATTGGACGTTCATACTATCTGAACAAGCGTTAGTGAACGTGAACGCGATTGATGATAATATCCAAATGATAAATGTTTAAATAGTAATATTATTATGCATGGTTATTTCATTACAAATTATAGAGGCATTTCATTTTAATTAAAAATAATGAAAATATTAAATATTATATTGATAGTAAATTTAATTAATTTATTCGCGACCACCAAAGTTATGTGTATTTTGTTTTTATTATATATACTTATTTATAAATGTAAGCATAATTTGTAATTTCTTTTAAAGCGTTTATTCCAAGACAATTTTTAAACAATATGAAGAATATTTTGTGAGAAAGTTATAGAAGATATATTTTTAATGAAAGGATTGATATAGTTTGTTTTATTTAAAATACGTAGTCTTTTATAAGAGCGTTTAGACTCTATGTTTACTGTTGGTAATTTTAGATTGTTATCGAAGGCAGAATATGCGTATTACGATTTACTTGGATAAGACACCGCAGTGATAAGTCTTTATTATCGATTGACCGGAATGCTTGAACTAGATGTATGTTTGCGAGTTTATCAGAGCCCCGATTTTGAATATCATAAGGCTTACATATTCTAATGATTATTTATAAAAAGTAATTTATTTTTAAAATGCGTGTTAGATATTATTACTGTATAAACTAAAATAGACGGGTCGAGAGTCGTGTTGTTTGTCATTGATAATTTTTGAAACGACAGGTGAAGTGTTGACTTATGAAATACAGTTTTACAAATGTATAATAACACGCTGTAATATTAATTATTACGTTTGTTAAATAAAAAAAAACGTATACATAAAATCTACATACGGTTAAATGATGAAATATAGGTAGCAGTTATTCAAAATATGGCGTATTATTCGGTGGGTGCAAGTTATTATAATAAAAATTATTAAACATTTTTCAGCTTAACGCCGACGAAGTAATTTATTGCGTGATAAATATATTCATGCGCGAAAGACGCGTTATTATTATTAGTATTGGCCACGACGTACCGAGCTCGGATCGGATGTATCGGTTGTCGGCGGAGGGGAAGGGGAGTGGAAAAGTAAAGGAAATAAAATTGTGAAAGAACAGTATACATATAACGTGTAAATGTACACGTATTACTCGTATATTGACGCTTCTAGAAGTTATGTTATATTTAAATTTATGCGCATATACATCTAGTCGGGAAAAAATGGAAACGTCGTGAAATAAAAATGTTCCCGCACCTCCGTCCAGCTTACCACTATATATGGCGCCTAACCATGCCTCGACCGTATTGAACGGAACGAACGTGATGCGATGACAAGTATTTACAATAATATATATATATATATATATATATATTTGTGTGTGTGTGCACGACTACGTGATTCGATAGAGATCTATATATTTTTTAATAGACGCAATTTTAGTCGACTTATGGTCCGCCGCTGCCAGCTGCAGTAAGCCGTCGAATAAAAGTTTGTTCTACACAGCCGATCGTATTATATTATAATAGGGAAAAAACGCGTGACGCGAAGTCGAAAAGAAACTTCAGTCCCCCAAACTTTGTCGGGTTGTAGTAATATCACACGCTTGATAATATTGTCAAAGTTATTTATTATAATTTAAGTGACGCAAGTATTATAAAAATTGTTATCAAAGTAATTTTTTATATGATTTAAAAGAAAAAAATAGTGATCTCTGAATAACACTAATTTTTTTAATAGTTATTAAACTTTTAACCGTGATAGATAATAATATTTTGATTTTACATAATATGATCAAACACGGCACACAGTTTTAAAAATAGACCAAATTTCAGAAACTGCTATCAAACCGTGTTAGCACAACTCATTATTGGACCACACAATTAATATGCTAGCAAAAAGTCTAACTAAACCAATGCCCCGTAAACCACTCAAAAGATAAAATAGAAAATGGTGTCACGATTTACTCCCTTATCTTAACTCCGTATCGCTGAAATTAAAAAGTATCTTCAGTGGGAGGATTCTTCTACCAAGTCTTCTATAAAATCTTTCTCGTATAATAACATATAAACGTAATAGGTGTAATGAATGTTTTAAGTCAACATCGTTACCAAATAGAAATTAAAACATAAATTTTTTTTGAATATGAATTACAATATAATATAGGTAGTTCACCAATGAGCTTAGACATAACTAAGCGACTATATTCATTACGAAACATGTATTATGTATACTATTAAAATTGTAATGAATTCTAATTTCAAAATAATTTGATAATAATGTGTAGTGCAATGATATTGTTAATAATGTTTAATACTAGGTTTATACCAAACCGACAAAACAGAAAAGTAAAACACGACATCAACAAACTTAATCTTTAAGTTTAGTGATTAATCACAACAGCAACAAGGTATTAACTTTTCAATCGTACCAGTAAAATAAAATTGAAATACATGCGGGACAAAATATTACATAACATTTATATATTATATATTTACCAATGAAATTTTCCAGATGTTCTCAGTTAGCATCAGTTTACACCAAATAGACAATTTTCGAACACGAACAAAAAAAAAACCATTTAATGTTTGCAGCTTTAGAGCAGACACAAAAATGTGTCCAAAAACATGAAAATTGTGTCACTAGTTTGAATTATGTTGAGGAAATATTTTCATTTGATCTTCTATTTTTCTGGAGATAGAATATTTCTATTTCGCCGTGTTGTAAACCTGGTAAAATGTTTCATGCAGTTTTACCGCAGAAGAATTCTTTACAAAGAATGTTATCATAATTAATTATATCTTAAACTAAGTTTAAAGTTAGAGTAATTATATATAATATAAAGGGCGATTCACCTAGTATGCCTTCACCTTAAATGTAGTTGTTCAAAACCTTATTTTGATATTTTGAAACTAAATTAAACACTATATATTTTTTTTTTTTTTACTTAGGAGTGTCCTATGAAGATACAATCATTTTTTTTAATTCTCCATTTTCTATTGTGTCAATTATTTAGCAAAACATTTTGTATCATATTCATGATTTAAATGAGTAGTTTTTAAGTTATTTAATATTGTATACCTTCTAAGGATAATAGGTCCATGATAATGGGTTTGGAAGATAGAAGGACTCTTGTGATTTATCAATATAAATATTAAATATTAATCAATTGATGAGTATGAGTTATCATAACTAATTATTGGTCATTGGGTCGGTTAGGTTTTACCAAATTGCGAATTAGGTCACTAGCTGAGCGACAGAAATCCCTAAATAAATAGATAGAATGTATAGTTTATAAAAATGGTCCAAATGTCATAAATATTAAAACTGATATTATATATATTATAAATTTCTATAAACCATTTTTAAGAACATTACTTTTAGTAAAAACAATGTTTTAACTGAAAAACTACCGTTTTAAATTGAATTTAAAATTAATTTTTTTAATAGTGGTGCATATACATCAACTTTACAGAAAAAAATTATCCACACTAAATAAATTACAGTAAAAAATGAGTTTTAATTTAAAATGCAGAATTTTGAATTCTCCCCAGGACTCTCCTTAAGCAGTATAAAACATTTTAAGAATTTAAAATGAATCCGTCGTTTCGCGGAAAAAAAACTAATATTATAACAAAAATAGATATAAATAAATAAAAATAATTTAAACAATAAAATTAAAGCCTAGAAACATACACTACTTTAATAACTAACATTTCTCATAAAAAACATTAAATAAGTAAATATATCTTTAACAAAATAAAATAATATAATATTTTAAAAATAATTTAATATTTCAAATATTATGACGTAGGAAAAAAAATCTTGGCTAATAACTTTTTGATATTTTTAAAGCCTAAAAATCGAAGTATAAACATATTTATATGTTATTAATCTCTATATTAACAATTTAATTAAACTAGAAAGGTTAATGCACTTTAAGATATATTCAATTAACTAATATAAAAACAGCAATCATATTATTAACAATTATAAAATCATATAATATTAGATTGAATTGAATTAATTTAATTCATAAAATAACAATACTTAGTACAATTTTATTAATAGAATAGTAGATTTTATATTTTTAATTATATAATATATTGGATGATAAATATTTATTTGTTTATACATATTATTGATATGACGCGTTCTACGATAACAAACGTCGTCAATCGAGATCCATACAAACTGATTTACTAAGCATACTTACTTCTCAACTTTCTTCAATAATAATTTTTTTTTCAGTCTGGGTTTTGAAATTGTTAGCTTAACTTAACAAATCTGTTTTTATTTATTCAGATTAATAATGTCATTTAAGATGTGTCCTATGGTGACGATAATAATTTTAATTTTTTTTTTTTTATGAGAATCATATATTTTTCTATAAAATATTCAATATATTATGATGGCTTTTTTGAAAAATGTTGATTTACATATTGATATACATGATGACATATTATTAATTGACCTGCCTCGAGAACGTGATCGAAACTTCGGAGAGATATAAATGGGTGAAGTGGGACACAATCGGATAACGCCTGACTCTATGCGTGGCGTGCAGGCTAGACGAGACAAAGGTTCCATATTATATTTTATATATAAGGACGAGTACCCTCGTCGCGGAAGAGGAGATTGTCCCCGGATACACTAGAAAACTTTCAACACCGGTCACCTATTATAGATATATTATATTATGTACAATAGAGATCATCATGGGGCGATGTAGCTTGGCCGGTCAATCCAAAAGCGAGTACGGTCTTTTGACCGAAGAGCATAATATACGCAATACGATACATTCTCTTGCGTAACGACGGTAGTAAATGTTTGCATTTCTTCTTACGATTTCTGGTCTAGTCACAAACTTTTAATGCGGATCAACGGCATACATAGAGAGTGGTGCTCAAGTGCGAGCCGGCGATGGAGAAATTGACACGCAATCTAAAATCGTTGTCATTGTTATTACTATCAAGATAAATTTCGAAAGACACAATTTACAATTTATCAACTGTCGTTCCATCACGTATATACTGCGTTATAATACTGCAATGGCTTTTAACTAGTGAATTGCGATGTTGACCTTTAATAATTAAATACAATATAATATATAAATATATTTAGTGAAATTATATTTAATTAAATTGTATGGAGCAAATGAAGTGGAGAAAAATAATTTTTTTTAATATTAAATCTTTTAAAATATTGATTTTGAAACTTGTCTTATAAGCTATTATTTATGAAACAGATTTTTTAAAAATTGATTTTGTTTTTTTTTTTAACCTGTCGGTTACAAACAATTAATAATAACTAAAACGGATCGTGAACCATATATACAGACTTGAACGTATCCGCAGACGGAAATAGAACCCACCACACCGCGAACAAAAATACAAACCAGAGCGATAAGTGGAAACGCATTGGAATGGCTCTTCCGATCTGTCTAGATTTTGACGTTCCATATCGTGTATCAAAAAATTACCCACATCTGAAATACAAAATAAAAACGTTTGATTCACATGAAATCATCTCTTAAAAGGATCTATCCACATCGGATACCATGACCACAGCAGTCAATAGGTTTTGTTTTTGTGATAGTTAATATATATATTCAATTGTATGGTATAAATAATTGGTAATACAATAACATACAATAATTGACAGAAGTCAGTAGGTCACTTATTTAATACCTGATTTGGTAGGTTAAATTCACATAGGCCATTTATTATTGAACCAGTCCTGATATCGTATAATTTACTTCGTGCGACATTTTGAAATTTTTAAAACAGAATTCCAGCATAAAAGTATTTTGTTTTAATATAAGACACTAGTCGGTTCTAATTAATGCATTGAGAGAAAACGTAAAATTAAATTGCAAGAAGTATTGCTGGGAAAAATGTTATTGTAATATTTACCCGTTTACTTTATCATAATAATAATATACTATAACGTAATGCCATTGTTAATAAAATTGAATAATTAAGATATTGTACCACTAAATTCGCATTGCTTGTATACATTTGTATAAAAAATTGACTTTAAATATTTAAAATTATTTTTTATTTTATTTTCTGCAAACAAAAATTCTCCCGTAAATATATATTTATATTTAACGTTAACTCCCTGTTAACATTCGTGACATTTTATAAGTATAACTTCATAAAAAATTTAAATCTAAAAATATGTAAAAATAAACTTTTTTCGCTCAATAGGAGGACTATTTGAATAATAAATTATTTGATGGTTATTTTCCCTTTCGCCTTACTTTTTGTTTAAAAGACTTCGATTTAATGTCGGTCGTGTTCCGTCCGCAACCCTATGATGAACATTATATAATCTAACTAGCGCGGTCTTACGTGATTTTTATTTAACCGTCTGCGAAAATCGTTCGGAATTCAGAAACGACCATTTGATCTTATTGTGTTTATGTTAATCACGCTTATTGTATTGCGTAATATTATTATTTTATTATGGAACTTATCGACAATATTATCATTTTTCCATTATCATATCTACGCTCGACACTCCGATGGTATACGTTTTAATAATAAAAAACGTCCATCATTCATATTTCATTTTGAATTTTAAAATAGTCTTCGAAAAATAATATTATGCAAAATTAAAAGATATCTCCATAAAATTAAATATAATTACGACAGTTTTAAAGTATACAATAAGAATAATAGAAATAATTAAGTTATTTTTATAATTACACGTACTGCTAGTTAAGCGTTCCACTCTCGAATCCACTGTAAACATAAGGGTCGTGTTATTCCATTAGAAAGTTTATTTAAAAGAGCCACGAGTTAAATTTACGTATCTACTTACGTGAATCCACTTGGTTGGTAATGTGTGTGACGATAATTTATAATTTAATAATTCTTGAGTAGATGATAATGAATATCACTATAATCACTGCAGATAATAGTCACACACTTTCTAAGACAAGTCTTCATCGAAATACACGCTCAAGTTCTAATTTTACTAATTTATATCGACTTATACACTCGGGATAGCAAAATGTGATGTTCAAACGGTATCCGTTCTGAGAATTATATAAAACCTATTTATAGATGAATATTATCAATACATTGAATTTATTTTTTTTATATTATAAAAGCCATGTATCAAATATAATATACAAATATGTACTCGAGTGTATTTATAAATAAGTGATGAATTAATGTAATAATGCATTTAAATAATTTACGTATAATATAATGCAAATGCAACTACCAACAATTATGAATATTAAATATTATATTATAAGATTCATGAAACATTAGGTACCCGTATTTAACTTAAGTACAATTCAAACTTTTAAATGGTATTGTAATAGTGTAGTATGACAATCTTCCCTCATTTACTGATAATTGTGTGTACTAACACACACACATTTACCTAAAATTATACCACCGTTTAAAAATAACGTTAAAAAGATACTTATCTAAAAACGCGAACGACCACAATTTCAAATATACCATACAAAAATAGCCACAAATGTATATGAACTTCAATTTATCGGAGTTTGGGTTTAAAAAACTTTTTGAAAATTCATGCAAACTCAAATATGAGATTAAATTCGTATATAAAAAAAACAACAAAATAGGTATCACAATTTATGAGACCTTGTAAAGATATCTAACAAACCAAAATACGTAATATTATGAAAGATCCATTAAATATGTTGAATACATATTTTGAACAATATCTGTTTAGGCACATCCATGGTCGTTAAGCTTATATATTTATTAATTTACATCATTATAATAAGCAATTATAAATATTCTTAATCCACTTTACTTATTTCCGTTAGTCGTTTGTCAATAAATTGAATACAATCGCAAAGTTATATACTTGAACGCAAATGTAGTTTGATATTACACTCATTTATCAAAATGATGTATTTCTGCCTATTACAATGCAGTATACACTTCATTTTCAAAAGTTTTTCTCTTGAACTTATACTATTGCAGAGCTCGTACCTGCCAGTTGTGAAATTCGATATTTGCAGAGACCAACTACGATATATATTTTTTAAATACTACAAAATAATATTTGACTGTTCATTTTTTTTCTACGAGAGTAGTATTTTATATTTATTTATTATTATATTTTTTATTCTAATTTTCTTTAAAATTAAATAGATTTTTGGAAATGACCAAAATAAAATATGATTAATTATTTTTGTAATCACTTCAAGTTTAAATGAGGAGATTTTGTGCACTGAAACCCAGATAAAATATATTCTTGCAGTAGTCACACAATTAAATATTGATTTAGTAATGGATGTTTAAACAATTTCAAAATAAATAAAATATTACACTTTATACAATTAAATGTAAAAATATCGTTTCAATTGCATCTCAAAAAAAGTAAAAGAATCTTTGTAAATGATTATTGTAACAAATGGCGTACAACTTTTTGTGTTAATAGTGATCATTTAATAAACTATTACTATTATTAAAAAAAATTGAAAATTAAAGTATGGTTTACACTCTAGTCTTCGCAGACAATCATAAAAAAAAAAAAACATAGATACCTAGTGGGTAAATCGCATGACGTTCTATAAAACGTTTATTTTGTTATTATTATTTCTGACAGCATAATACATTGTTTTCGTGTAGTGGGCCTTGGTCAGACATGACATCGATTAGCGTGAAACTAAGTCTCAGTTCAATATAATATTTCGTAAGGTTAAGTCGTTTCGTCTGACGTGATTTAAATTCCAATTTTCCGGCGTTATGTAAGTGTGCGTGCTGAAACGCGTTTCCGATCGATTCGGCTGAAATGCAACGACCATATACCAACTTAGCAATCTGACGGTTGTGCTAATCACGGGTTGAAACTACGATGTCACGGGTCCGGAAATACAGGCGTATTTCCGGAAACAAGACAAACTCCGCAATCGTCGACAATAATATATAATTCCGTCGAATACAAATTTCAATTGCCAATTGTTATTTTATCGATCTCAGTAACTGAAGCATATACCGTGACAAGACTGACGAGATCTACATCCGGTCTTGTAACGATTGTGTGCTTTTACAGCTGGCACCATTACATTATCGGAACTGTGATATCCACGTACGCACCTCAACCACGTGTGACTTACTGCTGTTTTGCGGTCAACGAATTTGTCGTTCATACAATTATATTTTCGTAGAAAAGATGAAAGTTAATGTATGCAATTCTTTCCCTCTATCTATCTCATAACATAACTTTAAAAAATGGTTGTAACCTAATTTCATCAACTTTTTCATATTTTAATTGTTTAATTTGTTAACCTAACCATTTTATCATATTTTTAAAACTATAACTATAGTCTTTCAATAAAGAACCAACTTTATACAACCCTCTTGGTTCGAATCACCCAAATGGATTTGAACAAAATTATAAGTTAATATATAATTTTAATCTCTAATTATCTGTGATTACACACAATCCTCCAAGTAGATTTATCAATGAGGGGTTAACGAAACCGCCTTAAACTAAATTAAATCATCCAAAACTGTCACGATACATTTATAATAAAATAATACGTAGTTTTTTTCGACAATATTGATTTTTCACATTTTCGGTGACGTACATTTTCTCAAACGATGTCACTTAGGACCCTATGCTTCAAACAAAGATCCACTTACTGGTATAATATTATAATACGAAAATCGTCAATCTACCAAGTCACGGTTTTTTTCTTGAATTTTCGCTGTCGACGGCGAGTAGCGAAATGTCGTTCCTTCCAGTAAACGTTACGCATAATAAAAACGTGTCCCTTTTTTGTTTTATTCTATCGTTGTCGCGTCGTAATTCGAATCCCCTCTCTGTTGCCACTGACCATGTCAAAATGGCAATACATTCCGTTCGATATAATATTATCGTACAACGCGCAATAGCTGTAACTCTCTGTCGCAAAATCTATTTGGTTCGAAATGTAACGCGCTAAAAGACGTCATGACGTTCACGCGTGCGTTCGTGTGTCGTCAGTTATCTGTATAATATGCTTTTATAAGTGTGCAGTGCATATAAATCATTGCTTCTCTTATCTATAACTCTTCCGCCAACGCCCACCGTTCATATCATTTTATCTTCAAGACGTTTGTTCCAGACCACAATATTGCTGCCGACACCGACGTCCGTTATAGCTGATAATGATACAATACATATATATTATATATGATAATACGGTATCACGTATACGTCTTATTGTAGAGACGTTATATTATTATTACATTATTACCTGTGTACCACGTTGTGTTTCCGGGTTTTCCGTTAAGGCATTAGAATGGCCTCGTAGTGTCAATATGAATGAAATTGAAAACCTCATTCATGTTTCAAGGGAACTTGTGATAATTATTACATTATTATCATCGTTTCGTTTAATCTTTAATCGAAAACATATAATTATATTATTATGAAAATACCAATGAATAGATTAAATAAGAAAACTGATAAGTACCTAATATAAGTAATAAATATCTGTTGTAGCATCCCAAAAATATACTCTACTATATTCAAAGTTATCATCAGTGTTGATCTATAATAAAGTACGAAGTATTTTCTATACAATAAATAAATTAGTATATAATATTTTTTTAGATATTATTAAACTAGCTTTTACTTATATCACAGAATAAATAAAAAAATATATATTTTATACTTTTATAATATTAATTTATTTGCTAACATTGTTTTATATTATACACTACATCGTCGGTATTTAATTAAAATGATTTTACTTTCAAACATTTGCCAATAAAATCATATTTAAAATACTACAACACCAATATTTTTTATTCAAAGAATTCATAAACACAAATTGTGTCTATTTTGGTATTAGTTACTAAATATGTCACTAAAAATACTGGAAATTATGAAAGTTATCTATTGTATTATTATACCTATTGCTATGCAAATTTTAATAAAATATATAAAATATTTATTATTAACTATGTTTATGAAATATGTAATGTAGCATAAAATAGTGTTTTACAAAATTCAAAATTACCTTCAAAAATCAATCTATTTGTTATTATCTATGAGTGGACGTTTGAGCGTATTTTTTTTCATCTTTGAGTTGCATAGCTTTGTATTAAAACACTGTTTGAAACTATGCAGACCAGTGCTCCATCTCAGCACTAAGCTAATCAATTTTATCTTCCAATCTTAATTTGCAAAAATATGACCTTTAAATCCAAAAATGTTGTATGCAATAAGTAATTAGAGTAGGTATTTGATCATAAAAATGTGTAAACAATATTTTATAGGTACTTATAATACTATAAAATTATCCAGAAAAAAAATGTAAATATATAATAGTACTTGCTTTTCTTATAACCATATGCATTTCAAAGACTTATTATTAATTAAACAAGATTAGTAAGTTCATGTTTTTCATACGATTGTAGTATTTTGTGAAAACGGTCGCTTTACATTTAAACAAAATATAATAGGTACCGTTTGCAATATTTTTTTTATAATTTGTAGTTGAATCGAATTTAAATTTTATACACGAATAAAGTATTAATGAAATTTTGTTTTGCGTATTTTTTGATTATTACCAGAAAAAAAAATGCACCGTTTTAAATAATTGTTTGGTGTACAGATAATGACATTTTTAATAATATATTTTTCAAAGAAATTTAAAGTCAAATACCACCAGTGATATTTATGAGAAAACTGCAATCGCACATAAATATGTAATAGTGACTGTAGATTAACATAGATGATTTTATAAGCAGAAAATTTCACATTTTTTTTAAAAATATATTTAGATATATAATATATATCACAGTTTTTATCTGAACAGTATTTGGAAGGACAGCTTGCTCAGTGGCGATCTCTCGCCCCATGATACAAAGTTCCACGGTAATGGTTTCGTAATTATATTCGTTGAGTCTCCGTTGGTGGTGATGTCTTAGCTGTCGAGAAGATAAATATTGCGAATCGTTATTTGTTTTCCAAACATTATTTGCGCAGCTGTTACTCCGAGATTGGAATCGATTTAAATAGGCGTTGACGGATACGTTTTGTGAACGAAAATGCTGAACCACTGGTAGCTAGCTGTGTATTATGTAAGCCGCGATTACGAGCGCTTTTCGAAGTGGCTGCTATTATAATACTGATGCAATTTTCGTAAGTCGTTTTCGAAATGATTATAGTTTCTTGTAAACACATAAAAAAATGGCACGTGTCCGATCGATATACATTTTGTGTGATCTACCGCATATACCGGATAATTCTTTCAACAGTAAATACTCATCGTTGTTATGACTCATCGTTGTCTCAAATTATGTTTCAGAAAAAAAAATATTTTAAAATTACATTTTATATTATGTTATATAACAATTGGATGGCTGATTAGAAAAAAGGATAATAATACAGTTATTATACTATATAGTTTTATTTTTTAATCCCTGATTATATGTTTAATTTCACATTCAAAAAACAGAGTATTTTCTTGTAATTTCAAAGGGTAGTTAATGATATTAGCAGTTAACAACGTTATGTGAGGGTAACTCTATGTATCAACTGAATTCATTAGCGGAAATTGGGTGAAATTATTGGTGTGAACGAAGGGAAGGGGGTCATGAAATATCTACAGTAGGTAATTCTACACATATAATCGATAGGAATTTTCTCAAAATATGAGATTTATACGCGTTCAACTTAAAAGTACGACTGTAAGCATAATATAAATAACGCGATCGTCTCTCAAGTAAGTCAAAAACAGCAAGGCTAGACGTAGACGCGGACTTGATTACCATTTAGTAACCTTGAAGTCTGAACTCATAAGTATATAATATATTCATATATATACAGGTATTTATTATTAATTCAGTTTTATGCAAGTTTATATTATTATACGTTCATATAACAGTGAAAGTTTTATTATCCTCTAAGCGATGCGTCGCGTATAATAATATTATTAGCTGTTGGCTTCGTAAGAATTGTTTTTCTGTTTTCTCGTGCGACCGTCGTGCGTGCATATTAGGCACCGCGAGTGGTAGGGAGCGATCGACCGACATGAAAATTCATCCTCGTCGACGTCGTTGTCGTTGTCGTCGTCGTGCGACAATAACTCATAGCGGTGTATAATATATTACGACATATATACGTTTGAGACTCGGTCGTCGGCGAGGATTTATCGTATCGTATTTTTTCACCACTCTCCACTTCGTCGGTCCCCTCTCACTGCGGCCCGACGGCAGCATTCTCTCGGCCTGCTCTTTTTCGCGGCCGAATTTCGTTTACGCACGTGGCTGGCCGCGGGAATGATGAATCTGTACTTGGAATGTAATTTAAGACGTATTTGTCTTGGGGGCTATATGACGTTTCGAATCTCGGCGAGTGCCTACTGCATACCCACACATACACACGCATACGCCTCGTACTATCTGCACGTTCCGCGTTCATATTTTATCGATCGTGAGTCATGGTTTGGTGAGTTGTGTAGCGGTAGGGTACCAGGGTTCGGGGGTGTATTGAAAATAACAGTATATTGATGGGCAGGCTATAAATCAGAAACGTTTTTTTTCTCCTTCTTCGCCGCCGCGCGTAGCCCATCCCTCGTGCACTCTCTCTCGTTCACCACCTCACCACCCTTGTGCGCTGTTCACTTGTCTAGCGCGATTGATAGACGACGTCGTTGCTTGGGGTGTAGGGGCGAGGGGGCATGACGTACAGAACTGCCTTTCGCGGTTACCTCGTCCAGGGAGCTGTTTTTAGCGCGACAAACTCATCCAGTCTAGTATCTATATACCGACTACACGGCGTATGGTATTGTTATACCGTCGGTATCGTCGTTGCAACGAAAAACAGAAAGTCTGTGACGTTTCCTGACTTTTAGCGTTAAGCGTTAATTTGTAATTAGCAAAACTCCTTTTATGGAAAATAAATTCAATATATATTATAGATAGGTACCTACTTAAAGTATCAATTATCGACATTTTAAAATTATGTATTTCACATTGTTTTTTATGAATTTAAAAAAATATGTATATATATATATAACTTTCTATCTACAGGCCATATTTAAAATTATAAAAATTAAATAGTATATAAAACTTTTAATACAAATGAATATACTTTATTCTAAACTGATTTTTACTGGAATTCAAATCCTACTCTTCTCTCTTTCTCAATAAATTGTTTTATAATATCTTCATAAAACTTATTCTGTTTGCTCCTAATTTGAAAACCAATTATTTTTCGATCGATATCATACTTAGGTTGTTCAGTCTTTTTTTGTTTGAGTTGAACGACAATATGATGTATGGATTCTTTTTAAAGATGAAAATAATCTTTTCAACTGAAGCGGTTGTTGATGCGGTATAGTAGATACTAATTCCAACTTATAGAGCTCGTAAAGTCCACTATTTAAACTCATTTTAGAAAGATAATTCATAACTTCAATAGAACTTTTATAGACTAATTAATTTAAGATTTACCATGCAAGAACTTAATTTTTAGTTAATATAGTTGACAAATCGCAGCAATTTATTCCAACAAGAAAACAATTTGTTTTCGCAGTTATCTAAATACAACGTATAAGCATTTTAAGCAGGGTTTCGCGCCTGAATTCACAACACCCCTAAAAATCTTATAAATAATCAAGTACCTGGAACCCATACAGCCCGACTTTTAAACACATTAAAATAAAATGAAAAATGTATGTATTTTTAAAATCAACAATATTATTATTTATGAGAACAATAACTGTATGAAATAGATAATAATTATTTATAAAATGTATATAATGTAATATTATAGACACATTTACAAAATACGATTAGCAATTTGTGGGGAAAGCTAGGTTATTTTGATGATAATCAAAAAATATTTTTATATGATAAATATTTACATCATATTGTTATAACCAAACTGTTATAATCATCTATATTAATCCAAATCGAAAAATAACAACTATTACATCTAAACTTTTATTTATATTTTTCCAATCCCACGTCTGAGCATCACCTTTGTACATTCAACACCCAAAACCCATAAAAATGATTCAAGCGCAAAGACCTTATTATAAGTATATAATATAATATAAGTTATATTATAAGTATGTACAAAAAATTAAATTTAAAAAATAAATGAGAAAAAAACAGTTAACGTAAAAAAAATATTATTAGTTATCTTTTATAACATAATGGATACTAACCTTAATCAGTCAGGTCAATTGACCCATGACAGTTAATTGCTATATATAACGCCAATATTCCACATAGTTATGGAGTGAATAATAGTAGTTTGTTGCTAATGTTGCGAAGATTTTGCCAGAGATTTGTCCTGATTTTGAATTTTTGGCTAAACTTTTCTCGCTCAAAATAATATGACATGGCTACGGAACAACAAAAAATAATAACAAGGAGTGAAAATGAAAACTTTATAATATTCTTTTATGGGTTTTACTTAGTGTACACATTTTTATTTCGTTTTTTGTTTTCTATTTATATCCTTCTTATTGTTATTTCAAGGAACCGTTAGCATAAATATTTACTATAAATAACAAATTAAATTCATTTCAGTTTCAAAAAGTTAACGAGAAATAAAAAAGAGATGTTTTTACTTTTATAAATAGGTACTTTAGAATGCATAACGCATAACATAAAACATGTAGTAGGTAAAAGTACTTAAAAATGGGCACTTAATTTTTTTTTCACTCGTTCTATAGTGCATACTTTTTGGATTTGAATTAGTCAACGGAGTCCCTCTTAAAGTTAATATAATTTTAACATAATACACAGAGCATCCATAATTTAACATAAATATTGATTAACATAAGAATGAAATTGACATATTATTTTGTTTTCCGTAGCTTACGAGAAACAGGAATCGGATTAACAACAACTATTGCCATGAACCATTTACTGAAAAATATCTAATCGACGAAATAATATCGTTATTAACACTTCCTATTTTTTTTTGTGACGAATCGATCTTGGAAAACCTGAAAATTGTTGTAACGCGTTACAAACTGTTACACCGTAAAATATCGTATAATATCGTCTACAATCTGCTACAATACTGTGACCATAATTATCTTATACCAAAATATTATTACCGTTATTATTATTACTATGATATACTGTAAGCCATGCAAGGTTTAATATCGTCACACCAACGATGGTAACATTTAAATTGCAAATTATTTTATTACAATATTAGTATATATCTCGATACATAATTCGTAATAAATATTCATAAATACATCTTGTGGATTACTCGCACGGCGTCTCGCAAACTTATTACACACTAAAGTTTATTTTCTTAGATTTATCCGTCCCACAGCGTATTAATAATAATGCAACGATTATAACATTATAATACAAATGCAAAGATCGTTTTTGATTTGATATCCAAACGGTCATACTCCGATACCCGGGTTAAGTCACGGGTATGATGTTCTACCATTATCAAATCATTTAATTAATATAATATTATGTTTTAATAAAATACATTTTGTGTATATAATATTATAATATACCTACAGAATAATTGATGATTCATAATTATGACTATTCACATAATTTATGAATTAATACAAATAATTATTCTTAGAAATTGTTTTAGGATGTATACGCACAGTACTTTTATCAATAACTTATTATAAAATTACTATATTATTTTTTTGTAGTACATTTTGATGTATTCAAATTAAAATATGAACTAATACTTTTGAGTTTTTAAAAAATATGTACTGATGAGAATAATATAATACTTTTTTACATTAATATGGCTTCAACATATGTGTTGGACGTTGGTTATATTATGACGAATTTAAAATTATATTAATCTAATTATATTTTAAATGTTTTATATTAATATTTATTTATTTATACGACATTAAAATAAATAAATACAATTGACTAACAAAAAATGTCAAGTATGAACAATTATTCATTATTCACCGAATACGGTTCTCATTTCCCAAATGCGTCATAAGGTCAATTGGATTATTTCTACCATAATAATATGTGTTACGAAAATGAAAGTATAATCTAGAAGAAACGAGCAAGAACCTTAAGGGATTAATTCGAAAAACGATATAAAAAACATCAATATTATATATTCATCCATCGATTTTTCAAGAACACCGAGTTGATAATCACTTGTCTACCTATAAAAAATAATTTATAAAATAAATACAACTGACTATATTATAATATTGTATTATTTTGTATGTATAACCACTATTATGAACTATTATTTTGTAAATACAAATATAATATAATATATTTTATTATTTATAAATTATAATATAACAACAGTATCATGCAAAAAAAATCTTGTAGACATCGGTCACAACTTGCGATTCGTTGCAGAATATGTAAAAAAAGCGAGCGTAAGGAATTCCTACTTACACGAATCTAGACAGGGTAGTATATATCATATAGAATAATACTTACACAGCTAGAGATACAAAACATTATTAAATGTACGACAAACAAGTGTTAAGGGATATGCGGTAAACCGGTCGTAGGGCTCAATGGTTTTTATATTGCATTTTTTTTTTTGTCTGTTGGGAATAAAATTACGCCGAATCGGAGTTCAAATTACGCGAGACGTATATTTTTAACACGCTACTCGTTTAAGCACCGCTGAATAAAACATTTGGTCGAAGACGACGACGACTTAAATGTAAATAGACAAGGTTGACAAAGTGAAGTGTAAGAGCGTTATTTTAAGTAATGAAAGTTTTATGTAAATTGCAAGTTATATACCACTTGTCTGTTCTACCACCACCATAGACGTAGTCACCAGTTCTCAGAATAATATATATATATATATATATATACTCGCATCGAGTAAGATTTATTACCGATCGGACGTAAAAAAATGTTTGTAAAAAACCGGTGCTAGACATCAAGAGAGTATTTTTGGTTAGTTTTTCCATGAGCCGGATGAGTCTACGAAAAATATTTGATTAGTATTTTCACTAGTAAGTAGGTACATTATTTCAAATTATAGAATATGATTGTAACTCAAATAGCATTAAAAAATGTAAATATTACTAAAATATCAAATAATTTTTTTATCAAATGATATTTTGACAAATTATAAAAATATGAATAATATATATCATTTCTGAGTATTACATTATTCTTATGTCATTGACAGTACATTTTTTAAAAAATATTAATTAGAAGCAGATCGATATAAAATATAATATTTTTTTTTATTTATCGTACATTTAAACAAAATAATAATTATAAAATATTTATTATTTTTATTGTTATAATTATTTCCATTATATACTTCATAACTAGTAAGTCATATTCTTCACATCGAAAATTATTAGTATAATAATTAATAATATTAATATTTAAGAAATCTATATTTTGAAATTTCTTAAGATATTATTTCTTGGCAATGGGGTGTGTGTTAATTGAAACAAAAATACTTACATCTTTTTTGAAAAACTGGAAATGGGTAGTTTTATTTTTTCTAAAACCACTCGTATAAAGAAACTGAAACTAAAAACAAAAAAAAATCATCATTTGGTGTTGTGTTAAACCGATGTTTATCCACTAATCTGTAAATGTTTAAAAAATAACGATAACAATACAACGAGATTAAGCAGCCCTGTAAGGAGGTAGTTTTTTTTTTTTTTTTAATGAGCCATGGCGTGACCAGTTGTAATGGAATAATAATTCAAAAAAACTCCTGTTGTGTATACAATAATTATTATTGTTACCGTTAATATAAACTTGTATTCTTAAAAAAACATAGTAAAAAGTAATAATAAATTTAACTAGTCATGTGTGTACAAAATAATCATAAGACTATAAATATCAACAACAAAATCGATTTCATTTTTGATAATTCATTATTTTCATGTCAAGATAACAAGATAACAACTTGCAAGTTACGATATGATCGGGTATAATGTAGTACACGTGGACTTGTGTAATAACATTAATTATTTAAATAATTTGAAACTAAAAACTATTATAATATAATAGGTACTATGTACATTCTCGCGATGATCAATGTATACAAACCAGAACACTACATATAAGACGTAACATTAAAGGGGATTATTTTACCAATGACTTAATTAAACACACCATTATACTGAAAGCATAGGTATTTATACTTATACTTATTATACTTTTCTTCATTACTGACATTATAACTGTATAAGTACCTTTACAAACGATTGATCTAGTCAAGAAATAAACATTTTAAAAATAAATTTAAATATATTTTTAAGTCTTTTCACGATATCAACTTTTCTATATTTTTTATTTTATTTCATAAAATAATAAGCTATACGTATTTACATGATGTAAAAGGAGAAAAAAATCGTTTTTTGACTTTTGAAGAAGTTTAAATTAAAAAATTAAAAATATAAATAATTCAATAGCAATAGTAGACTTCAACAACAAATTGTGATCTGTTTTCAAAGTCCCCGTTGTTTCATCAAAAAACATATAAAAATTATTATTTATTTGTAATTCATGTATTTAAAGGATACAGAAAATCATCGCTAATGCTAAACACGGTAAAACTAAGTATAACATCGATGTTGACCGCTTTATATCATCGCAACGCGTTTTACAAATCCACATCATTCCCGTATCGATTATATTTAGGCACTTATCGTTTTCCTTCCGTCAGGGTGAAAAACTAAGCATCGACGTGTCGTTCTCAAGCCATAGTTGGTTTCATATTATCATTGCATCGCGCCCATCCAAGCTATTTTTTTTTCACGCACGCATAGTCAGCATCATCTACCGCCACTTTTCGGTTACTTTTCGTTTATTCTTTTCCGATATCAACAGACCCCCATATTCCTCGAGAACTTTTACAAATCTGCGGGTTGACCCGAACCAAAGTGGTTACGGTTTGGTTACGATCCGACAACTACGGCGGGTTGCATTCCAGTCCTAATCACGGCTCGATTCGTTTCTGGTAGACGATAATGCACGCAGAAATAATGATAAGTTCTGTAACAATAGGGTTATCGCGATGTATGAACCACCCGACTTAGAAAAATCTTGGTACGAATGCCTTTTTCTTTTACGCTCACATTTTCTGACGATTAGGGTAGCAAACGCCATACTAAAACGACTGCTCGGTTTACGCGGTTCGAATTGAAGAAACGAAAAATATATAACACGATAATAACATTATTATATTATACACTATACAGTCTAAAAATACGAATGTATTTTCGCAGAAAAAACATTTTTGAATCCATTTATAAAATTGTCTATATTTTCCTTTTTTCTGTGAAATAAAAAACAAAATATGATTACATTGTAAAATTTAAAATATTATTTTCATCATTCATTGTAAACTTGTAACTTGTGTTAAAACCAGAAAAACGGATTTAAAATTCTAAAGGTTGTTTACACTGAATTTCAACATTAATTTATTTATAAATAAACTTATGATTTATAAATGTGGTTTTTGAGTATAAATTATTTTTCAGTTTTTTGGAATACTATTCTGTCTCCCAATGTAAAAAAGAGCACAATTTGAAAAAAAATATTAAAAATGAGTATAATATTATTATGTTTATAACTATACTGATGATTACTTTAATATTATTTCACAATATATAATTATAAAATATTAGTAATTATACGCAATTCTAATTAAATAATAATTATATTTAAAATAAATATTTTATTTATATTAGTTTTTACTTAAATTTCAAGTAACTTAAGTATTTATTTATTAATATAATATCATATTATTTATTTACAATTGATTCTCAGTAACTTGATTTTCACGAAGGAAAAAAAATTGACTTGTTAAAAATTTCGAATTATCAAAATCTTAAAAATATATTTATTTATTTAAAAGAATTTACATTAAAGAAATAAAATTAATATGTATATACATATACCTACTGATATAAAACATTATTTTTAAAGAACTTTTATAAGGTTAATTGTTCACGTTTATTTAAAACAATGTTATTTTACGTGCAGCCATGCTTTATAATACAGCAGTATAGTCCAATATGCTTTTATTAAATGAAATAGATTTATGGATGTTTTTATATTATTACATATTTTTAGTACTAAATTAAGATAAGAAAATTCAAAATATCGAAAACTTGTTCAATTAATTTTCGATTTAATAAGATTATGTAATCATTAAGTGTTATAGTTATTTAAAGGGGAATTTTATTTGTTAAAGATATTTATAATATATATCTATACCATTATACAATTAAATATATACGTAAGTATAAAATTAACAAGAGTATACACTATTATATAATATATATATATATAAATATATTGGTTTGGTTTTTGATAAACTTTGAAAAAATGCTCTTTAAATCAAAGATGTATTTTTTAGATTTTAATATAATCACCTACTAATTATCAATATTAAAACCAATGATAACAGTAATTAACTAACCCCCAAATGTTTGTTAAAGTTCTTTATTTTGATATCTGATGCAAAGTCCAGATAGCTTGACTTAAAAAATATAAAAATCAACTTACTAAATCGGTTACAAAATATTAGAGTTAGTTTTCGGTCGATATATCAGAGTGAACGTGTCTAATACAGTTGATATCACTGAAATTCGCATCTACGGAAGTAAGAAACCGTGTTTTATTTTTATTAAAACGACTTGATAAAAATGAAAAGCTCACAAAAATCCTTTCAGTCCACTAATTTGGTCGTCGCATTATATTGTGTATAATATGTGACGTACGGTAATGTACACGTCGGCCGAGGGTCCCATTGAATCCGTTTTTTTTTTTTGATTTTTTTTTTCACTATGCGTTATCCGGTTACCACCACCGTTTGATTTGTTGCGCGGAATCTCTGTGGACCTTCTGCATCCACTGCCTCTTCTTCAAACGAGCTAAATTTATTGATACAATATAATAGAATTATAATATAACACCATGACAGTAATGTCGTATACAGGGCAGGTCGCGCGGAGCGTGAAAATGAAAAAAAAAATGACGGGCTGTGCAGGCGCGATTATAATAATATATAATATCGTATAAGCTTTGACAACGCGCTTATCTTTATCCCACTTATTTTCTACTTTGCTGCTCTGCCGTGCCAACAATTGACGACAATAAACATTGAACAATTTAATCGCTCGTCGCGTACGTATTATTATACGAACAACCCTCCCGCGGTTAATCCTATTCAAAGTATATAGTAGAAATCGTTTATAACGACTCCGTATTAGTTATATATAGGTAGTATATACTCAATATACTAAATTATTTTGTTTAGTTTTTTTTTTTTTTTAAATTAAACATTATATTACATCTTTGTGTTCATTAATTGAACACGGCGTCGTTCGACAACGAACAACCGATAAAATTTAAAACAATAATAAAACAAAGAAGTTTACTAAAACATTTCATTTTAGATCATTAAACACATCACTAAAACTGGGGTAATTGTAAATGGTTTCTACTGTAGTTATAATACAATAAATCTACATTATGCGCGCGTACTATATTCCAATAAGTCGTCATCGAGCTCATAACACCGTGTTCTCGATAAGATTTTTCTCACCATTTTTCTACTCTTCCGACCTCTCCGAATCACAAATGTTAATCATACTAATATATATTTATGAATAAAGGCGGGCGTGCTTGTAACTGCAGTCTAAATCGCGTCTAGACGGCGGAAAACGACCGCGCGAGTATATATTTCTGGTCTCGCACGCGTGCTAGTGTGTGTGTGTGTGTGTATGTGTGTGTGTGTGTGTGTGTGTGTGTGTGTGTATAACGATCATTAGGGCGCGCTGTTGTTTTGTAGTGTATTTAATAACGTATTTTCCCGAAAGTAATTTATTATGTATTCGTTTTACTTGAGATTTATCACCGTCGAGCCTTTTTAGTTTAGTTCAGTTTTTTTTTACACAATTGTTTTATTCAAACTAAGTTGAAAGTATAACGGCGGTACGCTATTTATACAATATGTATATACGATAAAACAGTTTTTTTTTCGTCTAGAATGACCCCCAAAAGAACAATTCCTCTACTTAATGGCCATCGTGCGCGCATACATATTTGAAGTAATAATTTTGTTAAAAAAAAAAAAAAAAACTAATGTTGTAACGTAACGTTTTTTAAATTTTTTTCCCCTATAAAAATGTCTATTTCCGAATAAGAACTAAAAAAAAATCCTCTTCGCGACGAAATCTTATACTCCATGTGTATAATATTATTATTATGTTTATTTTTGTGCAGTCACCGAGACTAAATATTATAATACGCTTATAATAATACGCGTTTATCAACATTAAAAGAAAAGTTTTAGTAGCAGGTAATATTACATCAAAAAAGTGGGCACCACTTTCCTATACAGTAGGTGGTAAGTGGGTCATTGTCCTAACTGAGATGTGATAGGAGTCCAAATAATAAATTTAAATAATATTATATTTTAATCACCATTGAAAACTGAGCGAAATACCTGATATGCGAGATTCTCGGGAGTAAGTCAACATCTATCTCGTTGCTGAAAGGGACCAGGTTAATGTGGCGTCCAATTACGGGATGCTGCATGATTGAAGACACTGCACACAGATGGCTGTTGGTCGAAATGAAATTCGGTAGGATTGAGAGTTTCACCAATTAGATATGAACGTTGTCACAGCGCCATTCTCGTTAACTAATGAAAGCGGTTTTGGAGTTAATGGAATTGAATGGATACTATACTCTCTGCCATATAATAATACGATGTCGTCGTTAAAAACGGACATAAAATAACTTGTCTCAGTTTGTTCACGCGTCTGAAACATATATTCTTGCAACGGGCATTTTTACGGGACGCGATTGTATGATCGTGTTAATCTTGTATTTGTGCACTTTTTCTAATTCTGATTTTCAAAGACTTGACCATACACGATAAATATACATAAAAAATAAAAAAACAATATAACAATAAATTACAGTAAGTTGCTGGTTCGATTTAACAATAATAAATGTCCAATAACTAAACGAAAAGGACAAAAAAAAAATATCATAACAACAGTCAACAACAGATACAAAAAAAAAAATGTATACAAAGATAATGATGATAATTATAATATAATATGAATTATTATTCTTATAATTAGTTATAATAATTATAATAGTTATTTAATAATTAGTTCATTTTACAAAATATTCAAAGATAATATTGAATAAAAATTATTAATTATGATAATAATCATTTTTGATAAATGTTTTAATTGAGATTCACAACTACAATAGGTAGGTAATATGTTTAGGAAAAAGTAGGGAAAAAAATTAAAAGATGGGTGACGAGATTACAATTGAGCTCTTATTTATCAGTAGAAAATTCTAGAAAGCTCGTCACGAACACCTACAATAAGAATAAACGTAATTCCAAATCGAATTATTTACATTTTTAATATAAAATCGTGACTATTGACTGCGAAATTATAGAAATCATCGACATTACAATGAAAAATATTGCGTAAAGAATAATTTTCCTCGATTCAAATCAATCATCGATGAATCATATTATTAATATAAACCGCAAAGAAGCTATTATTTTCGAGATGAATTCTGCAACATGGTACGTCAGCAATCATGAACTATCTGTTATTTTAAATCACAGGAGACATACTCATTGAAAAGGGGTTTGAGTTAATAATAGAAACAGTTTTGATTACATTGTGGGGTGACTACTGAGTATTGACTAACATCAGTTGTTGTAGTTATGCAGTCGTAACCTGCTGCAGTTCCGTCAAATCTCGCCATAGGCTACCTTGTTGACGAGAACCCGGAAATATGAAAGTATGGCATTTTGTTTTAGTTGAAAATAGCTGATATTATTATAACCTTATTTTATTAATAATAAAGTGTTGTTTTTGTTTTGTTTTCGTTGTATGAGCAACTTTGTGATACAAATATCATAATACGTATGTATTTCAGTATTTGTTTGTCATACAATAAAAATTCAATTTTGTTTGAGTAAAAAAAAATATATAATTTTTTTGTATTGTTGGAAATAAAGTATTTTGTTATTTATAAAATTATCAAAATATATTTTCAATATAAGAGTTGTTTGTGTAATTACGATAAGTATAAATAACACACATATTTTATACATATAAGTATGTATTGAAACCATAACAACAATGATTATTGGATTTTGATAGTTAAATATTATGTATGTACATGAAGTATGTGAATAATATATTTTATATAATGAACAAAATTAAAAAAGAAAAATGTTGTACAATAGTATATTATGTTTAGTACAATTTAATTTTCAATAAGTTGTTTAATTTTGATAATTTTAACAATTTTAACAATTTAAAAATTGTTTTTGCTGTTTGGATTGTATGATGGATATGTTTGTTCTTGTATATATTTTAGTATATCATCGTTATTAGTTTGTGAATTTGTAATGAAATTTAAATTTAAATATATAATTTATTTATGATAACAGTTCAATAATACAAACGCATACAATTAGATACATGAAAAAAAAGTTAAAATGCATATTTATTCTTAACAATGTTAAAAATAACTATATATTTTAATATAATATACATATGGGTGTATTATTATGATCAGATATTGAATGTGGTTTATTTTTTTAAGTTGTATTATTTTATCAAATATTAACGATATTACCATCGATTTATCTATTATTTTTCTTTAGAATATATTAAATTATATTAATGCACAAATCATAATTCCTGGGTCTCTGTTAGTTAGATCACGTTACGCTCGTAGAATTATAAAAAAAAAATATCGTTATTATATTTGTCATATCGTATTACCCCATTGGGTGATTCGCGGTGGCTAAATTACTGTCGAAAGAGAGTGAAAATAGTGATCGGCCAAGTATAGGTATTTCGATGAAAACGGTTGGTCATAGTATGAATAGTTAATAATTGACTGAAATATTAACTATTGTAATATAATGTGGAAGTTTTTTTAATCTTTTCGGAGTTTGAAAATTGCGTTGATTTTCTGGACTATTTGAAATATACGTATACCTATACATATTTTTAGTGGGGGGGATTTATCACAAACCAAAAGATATAGCTACATATCGATTGCGTGATAGAAATAATAAAACCAAAATATCCAATATAATATTTTTAGATATTTTATTCAAATTAACTATAAAAAAAAATTTTCAAGTGTAAATTTTTTAAATTATTATAATTCGTAATGAGATAACTTATAACCTAACGTTTATGTTATAGTATAACTATAAAAAAAAACTTTAAAAATTACATTTTAATAAAACTCAAATAGAACGAAACATATAGAATAAATTGAAATCGATCTGTAATACACCTGTGATTTCTGCTGAAATTGATAAATTTCTTTTTAAAGTATTTCAAATTTAAATATTGTCTGACAAAATTGACGTACAATCTTTTTGAGTTTTATAATTTTTTTTCTTATTTTCTGACGCAATTAGAATATATCAATACCTCTAATTTAATTCCATCATTAAAACATAATATTATATTTAATTTTTCATTCAAATTATTTTGAAGTGATAAAATAATAGTATTGAAGTACCTTATATATCTACAAAAATATGGCTTACTTTATAACGTAGTAATACACTATACATAATATTTTTAAACTCGGTTTTGTTCAACTTTTTCACTTATGTATTTTGCGTGTTCACAACAACTTTTTTAAACATATTCTTGATATAATGTTTTCGTATTAGTTGACATTTTCCAAGTAAATTTAATGTATGAGCTTATATTCTCAATCAAAAATTGATTGAATTAAAACTATTTTAAATTATATATATAAAAAAAACCAATATTTTGTTAAATTTAAATTTATTTTTAAATGCATATATTTTTTAAACAACATAATCCAATTAATATCATGATTATATATAATAACGTACGAAATATTTCAATGTATAAATTAATATTTAGTATTAATTGTATTATTGATTACACGCGAAGTAAGGTTAGGTTAAAAAAAATCAAATTCAACAAAAAATGTATTTCTATTTTTAAATACATTTTAGATTTATTACATAATTAAAAAATATATATCAAACGATATTCAAAATAATGGTTTGGGAAATATTATTATTTAACTGTGCAAAATTATCAAAAGACATAAATATTTCATGTTCCAATCGCCTAGCTTTAAAGTATTATAAAGTATAAACTGTGACGATAGATATACGGCAAATTATTATATGTTTAATATAGATTGCTTTATTATATAATAATATAACTAACTGTTATTAATGGGGTGACTATACTAACCGTATGATTTAATCACCGAAATGGGTTCTCTTCTAATTACCGACTTGGAGCGGCACGTCGTCTGACGACTTGCCGAAAAAATCCCGTTCGCTGATGGAAAACAACCGACCAACTGCTATCATACCTAAAGATTTATATCATATAATTGATAAATTATATTTTTTTCTTTAAACGCGAAATCGAGAAGCCTAAGCTCGGACTAGCGGTATTAATAACTTATCAACAAAATATTTTAGTTTGACGCATTAAAGATGTACGACGAAATTGAAACTCCAATTGTCTTACGATTTTCAACATTAAATACAACATCTATAATAAGAAAATATTCTGGCAAAGTCTATTTTTTCAAATTGTTCACGGGATCATGGTTAGGTGATGAATAGTGATTTAAACGTTACCACATAATGTTATGGAAAATGAATTTATTTACATGAAGTTTGTACAATTAGTCTTAGACCTTTTAGATCCAATACACACGATTTAAAGAAATCAAGATTAAGTGTAAAATATAATATTAATATTCTTTATTCGTATTTTTATTTTTATATTTTTATGTATTATTTGTAAGGTTCTATGGCTTATAATCATAGTTTATATTATCAATTATTATGTGTAAAAAAAATCCAAGTGTTCGACAATATGGCTTGTAGAAACAGGGTTACTCAATTTTTACTATTTTAGGAGGCCATTTAAAATTTAAAATGTATGATTTAGCTCAACGTATTTATTGTTTATCTTAATATTTAAGTCATTGTTACTTTGTATCAGATATTAAATGGATTATGAATTTGATTTTTCGTACATTTTATTTTATTTATTTAATATTCTAATACGCTTATTTTGAAGCACTTTCATTATAACACGAGGAATATGCGTCAAATCAAGGAAATTTCAAAATAGTAATTCATCCTGTATTTATTAAACAAAATACTTAGTTTCTAAATGATCAATATATTTTATTCGATTACTACGAACACAATTATTTTAATATTATTGTACAGATATAATGCGACTGCAGGGTTGATAGCTAATAATACAATTAGTCATTTTGAAATTTTTGAAAAATATATTGATAGAATTAATAAATAATTAAATAAATAATTGGCAAAGATTTTAAATAATCAACGATATAAAACTAATCTAACATTATAGTTATTTTTAACTAAATTAAAAATGTATCGCTAAAAGATTAAATAATAAATTACTATTCTTGAAACGATAATCTGTTTCTAAAATTATTTTACCTATCACACATAAATAGTATTATTATTTTTTTTTTTTTTATCATATTGAATTAATAAAATATTTAGATACTCACAGTTTGTATTTTTTCCAGTAAAATCCTCTGAAATCATGCGATTTCTATAGAATGTGAGTTTGACAGACAATATGACTTCCTCGGGTGTCGCTGAATATCTAAAATTAGAATTTTTGGAAAAAATATTTCATAACTAGATTGTCTTATCTAATTAATCATAAAAAAAAAATGTTCAATAAAAGATAACTAAAATATAAGACACAAAGATATGTACAAGACATTAGCAAGACAAGATTTTAAGCATACAAACCGAGTAGAATCTAAAATAACCACACGTTAAATATGTATAAACATCATTTTGAATGTGCTAATAAGCAGGTTAGGCTAAAAAAGCCAAATTCGAGGTTATGTTATATCATATTCGTACTATAGTACCTAAACATACCCTTACCTGCTAAAATTATATATATAAAAACGGTTAACCAAAGAGTGAAATATTATTTGGATTGACTACAAAGAGTACAGTCAGTGTCTAAAAAGTTTATATTTTATATATATAGTACATAGTTGTCGTTTACAGATCCAAAATTGGCAATAACGTTATAAGAGCGTATAAATGTCGAAAATAATAATACATTTTTTCAACGATGTTTTGTACACATAATCGAAACGAATTTTGATTAATTGCTTATACATGGGAATCGTCTTCTAACTACATCATGCATTTTTTTCTTTATTGAAACTTTAAATTTTGATTTTTGGAATTTTAAAGTATATTTTAAAATATATAATACTTTTTTTCACACGATATCAATAATGTCTTGTAGCGATACAATTTTTGTGATCCAAAATTTTTTATAGTACTTTTTAAGTAGTTAAATTATAAAAATTTTAAATATCAAAATCATAATTTAGGAAAGTAGTTTCTTAGTTTAAATAAAATATTAAGACTATGGATAAAAGCCTTGAAACATTATTCACAAAATTATAAATTAGTTGTATATAATAAATAATAATTAATCTAGATATCTATAGTACTTATACCCGGACAATTTTTGCAATAAAACAATTTTATAAAGTAATCAATTTTAGTCACTATAATAATCGTCATATTAACCATTAAAGTTTCATCAGATAGCTAAACTCATTGAATTTCATTTTAGATATATCGACATTTTATAATTATAATATGCTAAAAAATCAACAGTAAATAAGCGTGGTTTTTATTTTGGTAATACAAGTTTGAATTACCACAGTAAGCTACCTAAATAAATGAAAATATTAGTGAATTAAAAATATAATATAATAGTTTGATTAAAAATTCTAAAATTTAAAATTTCAATTAATATATTAAAATAGTAAAAATGATATGAACATATATTTTTAATCACTCTGTATAATAGTTGCCTACGAATATTACCTGCAATAATTTTGAATATCTGAATCGATCGGTACGAAGAGAATGATTGAGGTGGAGCAGAAGGATAGTGATGAAAAAGCGTTCCAAGTACAAATACATTTGCATGTCTACGCATCTTACATTATTTGTTTCTTTGATATGGTACACGATGAATATAAATAATACTAATCCTTTGTCACCAGACTCGTAACTACAACATCGACGATGACAATAATAATCATTAATTACCATTATTATTATTAATATTATTATTTCATTATTGCTCTTATTTAGATGTGTACGCCAAGTAATGATTTTAATAAGACCTAACGAGTAACGATACCGTTAATTATTACGAGAAAACTGCACAGGCGTGCATCGAAATTGCATTATCAAAACGCCGTGCAATTGAATTTTTGTGTATTATTAAATTCAACCATCTTATCGGGTCATAGAATTAATGGGGAAAAAAAACATTTGCTTAATCAAGCAAATCATAGCTACCGACAACTGCTGCCTCTGGAATGAAGTGAAAATATTATAGGAAAACCCTATACATATTGAAATTGTGGAAACACAAATAAATTCCAATTTCGGTATGGTTGATAAAAAATTCAGTTCCTGCAGTTTCTATCTGACCGTTGAAAAAATTACGGTTATGGTTCGATTTTTTTAAAAATAGTTTTTTTGTAGTTACATCGTGAATGTGTGAATTGGCGTCCCAATATTAGGTTAGAAACCATTAATTATTATCTAATATAGTCTTTCTAATTTTAGAAATCAAGTAAAAACATACAATTGTTTACTTAAGTGTAAACGCATAGTCCCGAGTTAACCTTCGAAATTTTGTTATTTTAACATATTATAACATTGTATGTAAGTATGCATTACAAAATTTACCCAGTTTACCAATAAGTAGATACTTATTAAATCATAATTAACATCAACATATAAATATCTGCTCCGGTTTTAAAAAAAGTTAATTAAATAAGAGATTCGCTGGGTTGGCAGCCTATTTGGAAAAAAAAATTTCGCATTTATTTTTTCGGACCTCGCGCGCGTGACGACCAATGAACTGCGGAAAGAGGAAAACGATGACGATGAGCATGAAGAGGAACGTAGATGCGATGATACTGTAGGGGTATGGGGTGGAGAGGTCGAGAGAAAATGTGGAGAATGCACAACTCGGTGGAGTTAGATATAAAGAGGTCGGAGCGGCGTCGAGTCGTGTCGTGAATATAATATTGGCTGCGAACGAAGCGTTTTTCTCGGGGTTTTTTTTTTTTTTTTAATTCGCAGCGCTCGCATAGTAATATCTACACTCGGAGACTCAATTGTTTTATAAGTTTTTGGTATACCGGCTTAGGTTATAAACATATTAATCCGTATAGCTTTAATGTATACAAAGACTTAAACAAAATAACCGAATATCTACTAAGTGTAGTATAGGCCATAATATATTAGAGGAGTGAAGGACAGAGAGATTGCTCTTTGTTTATTTTAAGAGAATTGCTAATTTTTTTTTTTAAACTTTCATTGTTTTAATAATTCTTATATAGTATAGACTTTATTCAATTATTTTCTACGATTAATATTATATTTTTATATTTTAAGATTTGTTATTATTATAAAATGTATAGTAATATTCCATTATAACTAGAAAAAATATCCTAGCTTATATCAAAAATAATGTTATGGTAATTAAAAATTGTTCCAAGTCACAATCTAGAAAAATTTTTAAATTTTGATATTTTCTAAAAATATATTCCTACGTTTTTCTAAGAAAAATATATATATGTATTTTTTTAAACTAATAAAATGTAATGTAATATAATATAATAAAATAAAATAATAATAATATAACCTAAAAATATAATATAATATAATATAATATAATATAATATAATATAATATAATATAATGTATCTTTTACTACTACAATATAAACTATATTTTACATTCTGTACGTTGTTTAAATCGATTTTGTAAGTAGGATAATACGACAAACTCTTTTTGTTTTTATTACTCTGTAAGCATTTTTAAATATGAGTTGCTTATTGATTAGTATTATTAATCTTATATTTTATTAAATTGTATGGTGTATATTACATAATATAGTATCACATTGGCTATAAATATATTTTTTTTTTTTATTACATAAATTATGTTTAATTACAAGAAACATGCTTTATAGCAAAAAATTAAACATGATTTATTTGAAAACGTATTTAAACTAAGAATTCTCTATCAATTTAATTTATAATTATTATATATTTAAACACGATGTCGGTAATAAATTGATTTCTATGTACATTGTACATGTTATATGATGTTGACACATTTCAATGTTTTTCTACAATTATGTCGATTATTAAAATAACATAATATTATAACACGTATGATTTATTCGTAGTTTCCAGTAAAACACAACGTGATACTATTTAATTTTTTATTCATATACGATTATAGTAGATATAATATTATGAGTGTAATTATTATAGTATTAAGTTAAGTATAATTAAATATGAAATGTATTTGTTTTGTTTGATTTATTTATACATGTGTGATTCTTTTTTCTTTTTTTTTTGTATTTTTAGGTTTTTAGACATTATTAATCATTTAAATTTAATAAAAAAAAAGTACTTAAAATTGTATGACAGTTCATACAATTCTAGGATGATTGTTGAACAATTCAATTGTTTTAATCATAGTTTAAACTTTACCGCGTTGTCATTTAGTTAATTTTGGTGTTAGAGCTATGGTAAAAAGGACCAAATTAACTCAATTTTTTTTTTTGATCTATTCGAATTTGGTATTCAAAACACCTGTTGCCATTTTAAAAATTGCAAGTTGTATTCCACATTCATACATGGAATATTTAAAGTGTGAAAATCATCAGGAAATGTGTATTTAGCCATTCCCTATCTCCTTCCGAAAACCGCATATCAATCCAAGTCACTGGACAGAATAATTAAGTGCCTATTACCTTTAAAAGGAATAACACTGCATATATATAGCGATTGAGTAATTATATCATGTTATAAGGACCAATATGGAATATCTTAATCATTGAAACATTGTATACTTAGATTATGTATTTATGAAAATAATGATTATTGAAAATTGTATAACGTAAGCTTGAACGCATTGAATAAAACTTGCGCTTTTGATTACATTTAATAGGACTCAATTTCTGGATAATATAAACTTATTTTCAATAAATATCTAGATCCAGTAATTTTATTTTAAGATTCGCATTTAAAGTTTTTTTCTTATGTTTATGTTAACTAAAATTTGAATTAGAACAAATATAGTTTTCGATTTGATACAATAAAATATATTTTTTTAGTTCTTTGTATTTTCACACTTATACCTGCGTATATCTACTATATGAATATTTGTAAGTTCGTAAAATATTCGAATACTACTTTATAAACATTTATTTATTATAAGAATCTATGTAATATAGTAAAAAAAAGCAAAATTACAAACTATCATATAAATGTTATGTTATTCATTCGGTTTTATGTTTAATTTATAGAATTTTCACAGGTGCATAACATACATATATTTAAAATATTGAACTAAAATATAATAATCCACAAGTTGTCACTACCCTTATAGTATAGATAAAGTTGATTATCTCAGTAACAATGTAAACACTCAAATAAATGCAAACAAAAAATAATAATTGTATGAAAACAAAACAAAAAACATGTGAATAAAATATGTAAAACGACATAAAAATATTTATAAAAACCCCGAATTTAAACATGAGAACTAGGAACAGACTACCATCGATGTTTACGATAACAGGTGAATATATTAAAATCGAAAATAAAGCGACATTTTATTAATGTTTATGAATATAAAGAAAAAAATCAAAAAAGTGTTACGTCTTTTATCATAAAAGAATTATTTAAAGAAAAACTCGATCGATAGTTTATAATATACGAATTATAATACAAAACCAAAACTTTAGACAAACTATTTAATTGTTCAAAGACACTGTGGTATAGGTACCTATTTTTTATTTGATTTTTAATCAAGGTAAAAAAAAATGATTTTAAAGAACTACGATCTTTTCACACTTATACGATTATTATAGTGAGTTATATAGCTTACTTAAAATTTAATATATTCAGTAACCATAAGTTATAAAATCTACAAATTTAATTTAATATTACAATTTAATGTAAGGTTTATAGGTACTCACGGACTTTTTTTTTATCCATTTTCTGTCTGAATATCCCATTTTTGATAAGTTATCGATAAAATATAGTGTAGTAAATATATAAAATAATATTAAAACTGTTAAGTAAATTTAAAAAAAAAAGGTGATAGCTAATTTGGTTGCTTGGTGAAAAATATACTACTGACCAGTGACCATCCTAAGTGCTGCAGCTCAATTGAGATACTAATGCGATAGTGCAGTCGTGTAGCAAAAACCGGTTCCGCCTTTTATGGGCATGGCTTCCGTCTGAAAACCAATGAAAAATGTGTGTTTCCGTGATTTGTTAAAATCATCAGTCGTTATAATATATAAAATTATTTACATTGAACACTCATTTTCACAAACATTATTAATGCAATTAAAAATATTTTTCTAAATAATTTTAAGTCATTACAGAAACAAAAGTGTTGAAAAAAAAATCATATTATTTTATTTATTTTTTTATCTTTAACGTTGTATTTTTTCTTTATGCTATATTGCTATAGTATATTATTAATGCAATATCCGAATTTACTTGTACTTCTAATGATTTTAATGTGTTATAGAAATAATATTATTTTATAAATCAGCAATCAAAGAAGTATTGTAATACGTACAATGTATATATATTATATATAAGTGTTTAAGATTTATACGAGATAAATTAACTGCCATAATATAACCTAGAGGTACCTACACCTCTATATAAAACATATTTAATAAATCACTTAACTGGTTTTTAAATAATTACTACCTAGCAATATATTATACACTTAAAAATTATTAGAGAATCTATTTTAATATCTAAAGAATAATATATTTATATTCTCTGAAAAATATTTATGTTAAATTAATAATGATTGTTGTTGTTCAACAGTGTAGAAACTTTGTAAAAAAAAAGTATTTTCCTAAACCTAAAGTTACTGTCCGATAGATTGGTAAGACAGCGACTGCACGATAACGGAAAACCCGAGGTTCCCCGTATTTATCGAATAAATCAACAAGCCAACAATAGTCTCAAAATATTTTAAAACCGATATCAAAACTTATATTATTATTCAGTAAACCTATTTATCATGTCCTTTTTTTAAGCACGTTTATTTTTATACATTTATGATAAATAATAACTTGGCGGGGTGCGCGCGAGACACACTTAACGAATAGTTTGGGGTACACCAACTGAAAAGCGCCACCGCCGTGCTTATCTATCTGACAACAACTATAAATACTTTCCAATACAATTTTTAATTAGTGTTTATCTATAAAAAACATCAAAGTACTGTAAAAGTTAAATATATTTCAACGATTTATAAAATAATTTAACATAATAATAAGCAACATTTTATAAATAGAAAGTGAAATGTGGTAGCACGAATAAATATATAACCACTGTGATAATATATTTTATATTATAATAAGACTGTATTATTTTTATAGTTCAAAATCGAATCACATCACATTCGGTCAAAATTACAATTATAGGTATATAATATATATAGGTACCTGTATATCACTTTGAACCCTTTAAGTTTAGTTACGGTTGGAATTTAAATTGACGAATATTTTTTATACATATAGTATATAGGTATGTATAGATATAACACAAAACGCTGTAGTAAAATATTCACTACAAATAAAAAAACATGAAGAATAATAATATTGGATTCCACCATATTCATCTTTAATCTCAAGTTCATAGGTACAGACAAATTAATTTGAAAAAAATGTCGATCAACTATATTTTAATAAAATAATATATCTAGATATCCGAAAAAGGTAAAATTATAAACTTTCGTTATCCATTTCTATAAATAGTATTAACTGAGAATTGATATACTTTGAGTGACTATTAAAGATTAATATTATTTATATCAAATATTAAGTTCTGTTAAATTAAATAATTTAAAGTTGTAAACGAATTTCAACCTTATATAAAGTATTCATATGTATATGATACATATTATAGTTTTGATCCAAATCACATTTTATAAAACATCAGAATTAGTTATACCTATTGCGGATAGGTTTATTAATTTAATTAGTAATCACATAGACAGCGATTTATTATTATTATTTGGAAATTGAATTATATTCTGGACAATTTTTAGTCATGTATAGTATAGTTTTTATGTTTGTAAACCCAACCTTACGTATCATCGAGAATATGAACACATATTAAACTTGATTGAAATATTCAATAAAAAAATTATAATATCAGTTATTGTTATAAAAAATATATGTATATAAGTATCCGTGTGGCAATATATATCAAATATACTACAATACGTATATTATAATATTCTACCAGCCCAAATGCCCAGAATTGATTACGGACCCCCAAAAAAACCGTTTTATAACATTATTAATAATAATGTATTGTAAAAATAGTTTTCTGAATTCTTGTCGATTTTTCCAATTATTTAAAACGATGTAATCTAGGTACGAATATATATAATATGATTGTTGATTATATTATATTGTCTTGATTAAGTATAGCTATATATTTATCACATATACTATTGTATATAGAAAAAAAACGTTTTATTTATGTAATACACAGTGGTTATTTTACAGCAAACACTAATAATTATTTTAAAAAGTATGAGAGTTTTGGAAATTATTAATTTTTAAATAATTTTAAAGGCATTCTTGTTCATTATTTTTATTATTATTTATAGTTGTTTTATATATATAATATATTATATATATATATATTTATTTAATGACGAAATACGTTTTCGTCTTAAATGTATATGGAAAAAAAAATTTGTGAGTGATTATATGTAGTTATTTATAATTATAATGTTCAAAGCTCAGTTCTGTGAAGTGGAGTTGCATATATTTTAAGTGTATCATGTTAAGTGTTTGTCCACTATACTATTATATCTGAACTTAAAACACTTTGAAACGAATGATTAACAGCTCGTGAGATGTGTTTTTGTTAAATGTAATTTTGTATTATACAAATTCAAATTATATATTATAATATACATAAATAGGTTTATACTTTTCAAAAATAGAATACGATTTAATAATTATCGTCAAAAGAATCACTCTGTATTATAAGTTTTAGATATTGGCGTATACTCAGCCAAACATTTGGCTCGATGCGACACAACATAATAACAATATCACGTCGGACGTCGTAAATTAACCAACGCGTGTCGTTTTATTACTCTCTCCGGTATGTATGACACTATTATACAAAGGCGTATTTGTGTGAAGAGTGGGTGAAGAGAGGCTAGCCGAAGGCTATGTCTCTGCCCTTTTTTAAAATATTTTAAGATTTTATAGAGGAACGGTTTTCGTACACTCACTCGAATGATTTATTAAAATTTTGCGCTTTCGTCGATTAAACGACAGTCTTATTATTATTATTATTTTTATTGCACATATACAACCATAAAATGATTATTTTTTTGAAAAAAACATTATGACGTTATGTTATTCTGAATATTATTATAATAGTCATACACTGAACTGACCTGTTATCGCGTATAACTTCCATTTTGTTTTCGACCTAGAAATAAAGATTATTCATTATACATGATGATACTATACCGTTTGGTAAGATTAAAACTATAAAACATATAACTATTATTTTTTAAAATTATATTATTTATATTGGAATGAATTTATTATAATTTAGGCCATAGCGACGTTATTACCGAAGTATGGAACATCAATAGTTATATAATATAATAATAGAAATAATGGAACCCCTATTGAATTCAAATCACAGCTGTCCAATGCGATCGAAGAATCTTTATAATAAAATAACTATGGTATAGTGCAAAATGAGTTTACCCATAGTGGGAATGTCGTGGATGGCTAAAATTAACTGCAGTTTAATTCATGTTTCTATTTGTTTTAGATATCAAACTTATTTTTGAAATTTTTATTTTTAATTAGTATTGGTCCATTATGTATCGTATTACATGCATCGATCCAAGTGACGTGGGTGCTAATGTGGTTTATGATATAATTGATATACGTTTTAACTAGTTTTTCGCCTACTAACTAGTGAAAACAAACTTTTAACAGTGAGCTACATTCATAAATGCAACATAATTTTAATACTAAAAATCATCCTAAAATATAATGTCTTTAAACGACATATGCTTAACATAACACGTGGCTCATTATCCCAAGATATTCAATTTATTTTTATTTAGAAAAAGCATTTAGAAATATATATACGAGTATAATATACTAACATCGGATATGTTGTCTCAATTTTTCTCCAACTGTATAATTTTCATAGATGACCGGTTAAATCACAAAATTAGGTGAACACGTCATGTCTAATAAAACTTATAAGTGTCATTTTTCATTGTGGTTCAGATAACTGTTGAATTTGTAACAAAAAACAAATATTAAAAACAGATAATAACCGCATAGGTAATTACATACATTTTCATTACCTAAATTTTTTACATTGGTCATCTCTCTAATTATTAATATTTAAGTATAGATGTCTAATACGTATTTGTGATCTGACTTATACAATCATATGGGTTTAATGTTATTCGTTAGTATCAATAGTATCTTAAATTACTTGTGCGTTCTTGTCATAAAAAGCTAATAGTTACCTGCAAATATCATATAGTATATTAATCTAATGGTTTTTTGTTACGAAAAATTGTATCGTACTATAATTATTATATGATCTATTCATATTCAGTTAAATAAATAATATTAAAGTAAATAATAAATCTTCTGGTGTTTATTTTAAAATATGAATAGGTACTAAAATAAATGAATACTTAATTTACTTTTTCAAAATTTAAAAACGACCATTATTTTTAGCAAAAAACAGATAAATCCCGAGTTATCTGATTTTTATATCAAAAACAAAAAAAGAGAGAGATAAGTCCATTTGAGTTAAAAGATAGATAAACTGATGTACAATAATTTACTTAACTGATTATTGCACCAAATTATTGGTCATTTTTTCTTTATCTTATTTTATGAACATTGTCTTTTTGAAAATGGAGATTTCCAGACTTGTCTGGTTAAAAAAATATATTACATTAATTTTTAGATACAGTACTTAGTATCTATTATGGTATCTTAAATTAAAACAAAACATATTATACCTAGAGATATACATTTTTTTTTTGTCAAGTATCTAGCTTATGATGTTGACAGCTTACGTATATAGATCAATATTTTTTTTTTGTAGTTTTTACTCGACTTTTTCCAGGATTATATGTAAAATAAGATAACCACGTGAATCACCAATTTTGATTATATTTAGTAAATGCATTTACATACGCATAGGTACTTATCTTTATATAACTACCTATGTATTACTTTCATTAGGTACGTTATTAACCAACACTAATAATATATATAATAATATGTATCTGCATATCTGCAGACGTAAAAGTTAGGTTTTGAACTAAGACCTAAGTACGGTAAAATCTCGTTTAGGTATAACATAACGTATTAATAATTATTATTAATAAGGTATATTGATAAAAGGAAAATATAGTAAATTAAAAAAAATACAAAAAAATTATTTTTTAAAGTTCAATATTTTTTTTTCTTTTTTAATTGTATATATATGTATAGTTTGACAACGATCGAATCCAACATGATTTAATCGTCATAATAAAATTAATAAAATCTTAAAATGTACAAAGTTTAAGCCAGGAAAAAAATTAAACGAGTATAATGATAATAATTATAATAATAATAATAATAATAATAATAATAATAATAATAATAATTTTATTATGCTATGTATTTATAAATATTTATAATACACATATGTATACAGATATAATAATATATATTGTAATATTTTAGATGTAAAACAATAATAATTATAATAATAATAATAATAATAATATACACATCGTCATTGTAATATAATAACACGACAGACGTTTTATATTATTTTGGAACGAATAACAAATAGGCGTTATATTATGTATATTACGACGCATGCCAAAAATTGTATGAGTCACATTATAATAATAATAATAATAATTATAATTATAATTGTTATTATAATAATGTAGGTATTTATGCGTTATACAGAATATAATATAACGAGTACATAAATTATATAAATATATGCGATATAGGTATGTTAAAAACATTTTTTCCCTTAAAATACTAATAATACTCTTATATTTTGTACGAATTATAGGGTTCAAAACGGAGGAGGAGAAAAATTAACGAAACAAATTAAAACACCTCAAACTGCAAGAAAATCCGTTCGAATTCTTTTGTCCATCGATTAAATAACACGTTTTCTTATATTTCTTCTTTCCTCAATAGTATTAATTACTATCATTATCTTTCGGATCACTGAATCGTATCCCGAAGATTGCGTGCCTCGAAAATTCCGTCTTCTAGACAACGTATATATTTATATATACGTTATAAAATGTAAAGCGAACAACATGAGTCATCGCGTCGACTAGAGAACGATTTGAAAATATAATAATATTATTATTTAATGTTATGATATCACGCGATAAAAATGCAATGGAAATTTTTCTAGGAAAATTTATTAAAAGTATTTGTAAGTATATATATATACACAAAAAAGTTGTGCGACAATGATTATTTGGCATGATTTTATTTTAAACACGAATTGTTTAACATTTACATTACACGATAGATTGCTGTCATTGGAATCCACGGTTGACAGTGTGTTTTTAGAAAAAAAGAATACAGGGCGAAATATAACGGGTCAAATTTGGTTCGAGGACAGTTTTTTAAGTATTTATGTTATACCACTACAAAATACAATAATATTATAATATCAATGACGATTATTAATATTAAGAAAGACATTATATAATATATATATTTTTTTTTATTATTTTTTTTTTTTAAATAAAATAAAACAAAACAATTGCAATAATTAACTAAATGGTATTTATATTTCTAAGCATTAGCCTAATAATAAAAATGATGATAATAATAATAATATATAGCAATAAAACACACAATAGTCTAACAACAATCATAACGAAAAAAAAATATTAAACAAAAAATAAAAATACAATAGTTTTATACTTTTAAATATACGCAACAAATATTTGGCCCTAAGGTCAAGGTGCGGTCGGTCTACAGGCAATAAACAATACTAAAATAATGATAAAAATAATAAGTTTTTTTTTTTCATTTATAAATATAACAATAATAATGATAATAATTTTCAAGTATTATATTATGCATATACCAACATAATATGATGCATTATAATAATAATAATATTATATTATATTTTACGATATATATTTTATTAAACGTATGTGGTACGAACAAAAACAAAATACAATAAATAAATAAATAAACAAAAGATTTACGTTAAAAAAAAAAAAAAAAAAAAAAAAACGAAACAATAAATTATTATAATAGAATATTTTCATACTATCAAATAAATAAACAGATTTTAATTATAAAATATAATATCGAGAAAAATAATAATAATCAAACCAATAATAAAAACAAAAACAATAACGCCACATTTTTTTTTTTTAATTTTACTGGCCCCATTTCTTTCTTTTTGCGTTACGAAATATGTATATAGTTTACTATGATATTATATCATCTAAAATAATAAATATTTTTATTATTATTTGTTTTTTTTTTAATTATTATATTATTATTGTTATTTCTGTTTTAATAGAACGCGATTAACATATCACATATCAATGTTTTAAATTAATATTAATTATTATTATGTAAAAATCGAGATTTTATAATATAATTGATTATAAATTTATTGCGATGATAATTGATAATTTTATTCGGACTATCCTTATTAATAGTATTTTACTATTTCGTCTGGCAGTGACTCACCCACGCGTTAAAAGAGGCAGTTAATCGGAGCAGCGTGGAGATTATTGATTTTCGTTTTCTTTTTTTAGTAAGAAGAAGATGGTGGAGGTAAGCAAGGACGTTGTTTCTCTTACGTTATATTAAATCGTATTGTTTTTTTTTTTTTTTATATATATAATAATAATTATAATAGATTACCTATGATAGATTATTAAATTAAAAATTAAAATGAACAAATTTCAATAGTAATATAATAATAGAATATACAATAATTGAATGAAATAATATAATAATAATAATAACACCATATAATAGTATAGTAATATATATGAATTATTATTGGTTGATGAAACACGATAATCACAAAATTATGGAAATTCAATGATGTTATAAACGGCTCGTTATTGTAATATAATAATGATGTA